>NC_029786.2:54428421-54446073 GCF_000816755.2 Arachis ipaensis | reverse complement strand
AATCGGTTTTAATATTAAAATCTTATATAATTAGAATAAGTATTTTTAGTTTAGGGGTTATTTAGATTTAAGTGGATATTGTGCTTGTAAAGATTTTTTTTTTTTTTTGAAATTATATTTTATATGTTATTGGGATTTAGTAATAATAATAACTGAAAAGATTAAATTTTTAAGATTGTTTTGAAGATTAGTGATGAGTAAGATTATAAATATTAAATTTTTAAGGTTGTTTTACAGATTAGATAAGATTGATAGTAAAAATTAAATTTTTAAGAATGTTTTGAAAATTATGATGAGATTGATTATAAATATCAGATTTTTAAGATTGTTTGAAGATTAGTGATGAGATTGATTGTAAAGATTAATTTATGAGATACAGTGATTCATAACGATTATAAAGATTAGATTAAACTTCTTTTTTTTAAGGTCAATGATTGGAGAAGTAACTATGATGATCGTTACACCCTTGAGATAGGTTAACCATCTATACTATGCCCAGTAGGAGATACAAGAATCAAAACTTGAAACAGTAAACCTTCAAACTTTAAAGAGAGAAGACACCCCTATACCGTCTTCCTCACTTTACACCGACATTTAGCATAGTTTGATTAAGTTTAAGAATATATTTCATACGGTTGTGATTTAGCTTAGATAACTGAAGCTAAATATATTCATCGCATAGGATAATTAAGCTTAGATAAACTAAGCTAAATGAAACATAAAAGAGAACATTTAGCTCAAGTTATCGAAGCTAAATGTTATCCGATATGATCACATTTAGTTTAAGTTAACTAAGCTAAATGGTACACGATGTATTTAACTTAAGTCAACAAAACTAAATGGTACATGAAGATTGAACATGATTTAGCTTAGGTGTAATTTTTTTATATTTAGCTTAAATTAAATAAGCTAAATGTATCTTTCAGTTTGTTTTTTTGTATATTGGTATAAGTCAAATTCTATAGATACATTAAAACTAAGAATAAGTTAAATAGATACATTAAATGGGTATTTTTTCTCAGATGTTTTTTTAAATAGTATAAGAAAAATTTAATTCATGTTTAAAAATAAGAAACAGATTAAAGTAAGGAGTGACTTTTTTAAGGATTTAATTTATGTATATCAAAACGACTACTATTCTAAAAATCAGTGGGAAATTTCTTAATTTTGATTTTTTTCTGATATTTTTATTTTGGGAATTTAAAATTATGATCTTTATATAGTTATCAGTGTGTGTCGTAAGAACATCAGAAACTTTTTTTTTTCAACTATATATACGTCGTAGCTTATTAAAATAACTTTCTTTACTGATTTATTTAAAGTATTTATTATAAAACTTCTTATTCAACTATAGTATAAGTATACATCAGAAAAATTCCCTATTTTACAGTACATTAAAATCTAAAAAATCAAAACCTCTAAACTATAATTTATTTTTTTTTAAGTGAAAAAAATTTTCAAATTTAATTAATTTTTTTATATTTATCGATACAGAATTTATCTATAAAATTAGTTTATTATTTCAACCAAAAACGGAGTTTCCCAAACTCGGTTACTTACAATGTTCCGTAGTAGTAGTGAGAGTGGTCGTATATATTAGTAAAACCAGACGGTGAGGGTGAGGGTAGATATATAAGGTAACACGTTTAACTAAGAACTAGAAACGATTATGTTATGAAGGGATAGATAGTTGGAGTTAACATATATATTATCAATAAATTTATATGTAGGTACGTACGTACATGGAGGTAATAATAACATTATCATTGTTTAATAATAATACTATTATATATCAGTGACATACCCATCGTGGTACCTTCACTTCTAATAATCCAACTTCCCGTGTATATGTCACCGCAGAAAACCTCACCGCATTTTACAGTTTATAGTAACAGTAGTTTGTTATTATAACATTTGCTGTATATTATTTTAGAGTTTGTGACATGGGGATTCACCCCTAAGGACAAGTTGGTGTAAAGGGTAGGTGTTCACGTGACTTAAGCTTCTAAGTAGCGGTTAACCAAGTATTTTTAATGTGCACTATAATCAAATGAAGAATTTAATTAAAAAAAATTTATTTATTTATTTTAAATCAATTATTTTTACGTATGAAGACGTCTTATTAAATTCTATTAACACAGCAAAAATATTTAAATAATAATTGTTTAAATCAAAAATCAGTTCAGTTAAATCAAAAATTGTTTAAAATTAACAATTTACTCAAATATTAAAAAATAAAATAATCTGTATAATTAAAATTCAGTCTAAAATAATTTTTAATATATTAGTTAAAAATAATAAATAAATTATTTCTGCATAGTCAAGAATTTTACAAAATTTTAAAATTCTAACTAAAAAAATAAATTTGCTTATTAAACTACACTCTTAATTAAATAGATTATTTTATTTTTAAATTTTTTAATAAATTATTAATTTTAAATAACTCTTGATTATACAACCTAATTTTTGTAGAATACTAATTAAACTCCATAAAATGAAATTACACGTAGAAATGAATAGTTCACTAGTTTAATGAAAAAATGGGATAGAATAATAAGTAAGATATATAATTCTCTATACGTTAATAGTGTTCTCACCTTCGAACCTCTTATCTTTAGATATCGATCTCTTTTCAACCAACGTAACAAGGGCATGTTGTACTGTGGAGAACATGGGATTTCAACTAAGTTTGAAGATTTAGAAACTTGGTTTGAGACGGGACTTATAATATAACGTAGGGTTGGCGTGTATTACCGTTGGTCTACTATGGGTATCTATCGTACAGATTGTCCTTTTAGTTATCCCATTGTACTGTTTTTCCTTTCCCTTTTTCCCCATTAGTTAAAACCCTCTATGAAATAATAAAAGAATCAAATTAAACTTACGGTGAATTTAATCGTAGTATTAGATTGAGGTAAGATAAATACTAATATCTTAAGTACCATTTATTCTTCGATGGTATCTCGTACTATCACTTTCTTGAACTTGATACTTAGTTAAAAATATCAATGCATACTCTTTATCTAGGAAAAATAAATAAAAAATATCTTAACTATATACTTAAAGAAGTAACAGTTAAAAAAAGAATTTTAAAATTTTAACTGTTCTAGCTTGTTGTTTCTTTATCAGCTTTAACTTTTTGATAACTATGTATGTTTAGACATAATAATTTGATTATTGAAAAGATTTTAAGTGCATAGGAAATGAAATGAAACCTCAACCTGTTTGGAAAAAGAAGCCAAAGACTGAGTATAACACATGAAACTTATAACGATCGTTATCGTATCGTTAAAAGAAATTATAAATTAAACTTTTTATTCAATTATATGTATCTGACATTTAAGTGTCCGGATTTGTATGCTTTTGTCTTCTGCGTCAAAGTAATAAATTACTAACGAGGTAATAAATATATACAGTTTCAGAAGCATGGGTTAGTTATTAAGCTCTTTCAATCGATTTTAATCAATTTTGTCGTCCTCGACTAGAGTAAACTATTCGGAATTACTACTACTAGTTTATCATCCTTAATGGATTATTTAACTTCACATTTACACCTTTAACAAATGTATTTGAAACGAAAATCACCCTTAACTTACCTACTACCTCTAACACTACTTCCTCTTCAATTAATATCCTCATCTTTCCTTTCGCTGCTCTGGACACTGGACTTGGTTAATTCAATCCCCATCCTCAGTTGTAGTTGTCATTGATTGGATGGTAGGGAAATTAAATATTATTCCAATTTTGTTCGGGACGTTTTTAACGTCAGTTTATAATAATACCCTTGGGATTGAAAGAGTATCTTAAGGATTACTATCTCATTTTATAAATTTTATTATTTTTTGATTACAAGACCTGTTTTAATTTCTCTGTGTTTAATATTCTGTTTATTCTTTGCATAAACAATAATACGGTGACATTTTATTAAATTAATAAAATAAAATTATCTAAGTTAAAAAAAAATTACAGAGAATAAGCTAATGATCAATAAAAGAAAAACTTTTTAGAGCTTTAACTACTATACATATTTATATATTATTTATAAAATACATAAATAACTTGTAAAAATAACTAGTTGTACGATTTTTTCACCGATTTTTTTCAACATATATCAAAAGTTTTTACACTTAAAATTTAGATTTGAAAAACGTTCAATAATATTTTTCATTCAACGTTTTTCAATATATAAACGTTATAGACAAAAGAAGATGTCCGTTAATAAAAAACCGAAAAAATTTAACGTTTTTCGCTTTGGTTAATTGGGTATATAAAAATGTAGTGGAGTTACTGAGTAAAGTCACTTAATGTGGTTAAATTTTTGGTAAATTTGTAATAAAAACAATAATATTTATAGAAATTAAAAATTATTTATTAAAACATTATTATATTATATCAACTCATCAAATGATAAAATTATAAAGTGAACATTATTGTATTATTTGAGTTTTATTATTTTTTTTTACTATGTATCCAAAAACATATCGAGGTTTCAGGTTTTCTGTGACCCAGACCGTCACTTTTTTTGATCCCAAAGTGAAAACCCCGTCCCATGACGATGAGAGAGTCTTCAGTGGTAATTTTTGGCTTGATTGAGTAGTTATATGGAAAAGTCTTCTTGTTTTTATATTTTATTTTTATAATGATGTAGTTTTCGTTACTATCTAAGTCTGGGAAGGAGACGGTAGTAGTTAATAGTTAATATATGAACCTTTTGAGCATAGAAAAACACATGTTATAAGTCAGTTTGTCCAGTTCCTTAGTCTTTCTCTCTTTCTATTCGAACAAAGTTTTATATGAAGTGCTTGAAACATCATATATCCAGGAAGAGGAAGAGACGACTTGGGGGATCTTGTTGAGTAAACTGGACCCTTTTTTTTTTCTAACCTCCTTACAATTATATTAAAGTATAATAAAACGAGGGTACACTGATATGATATAGTACATGTGAGTAGATGTACTTTTAAAAGAATATATAAAAAAAGTGGTACGAAATATTCTAGGAAATATCAAGAAAGATTTTCACATTTGGTATTTTTTTTCAAAAGAATGCATAATTTAAAATTCATCTAATATATTTTTTTTGTTAATTATGTAATGTTTATTATGGTTCTTAGTAAAGTTTATTGTGATTTTTAGTAAAAAAAAAAAAATCATTATGCAGCTTATCCTATGTATTACCAGTATGAGGAGGCAGCATGGTATGCCTCTAGATGAATCTACGACCTAATACCTTTGAGTACGGAGTTAACATACTAGGAGATATTTGTTGTCATATGCTCGAATCTACGACCTTTGTCCTGATGCTAAAGTCCACTTCTTATACTCTATCCAGTTGGCCTAGTCACACATTTTCGGGTCTTCACTTCGAAGGATGTCAAACTAGTAGTCAAACTCAACCTCAATCTGAGCATAAGCAGCATTCACCAAAAACCTCTTTGCATCATTTTTTTCTTGAAGTTCAGAGCAAAATTTGCTACAATGTGTCAAAACAAAATGCACGATAAGCAAGGAGAGAAAGCCATACACCATTAGGAGCCTTTAAAGCGACCTTGATTCCGTTATGTCTGTTTGATATCACTAGAATGCCCGACTGAGGAGTCACATGCTGTCGAAGGTGAGATAAGAAAAATGTCCATGATTCAACATTTTCAACCATCATAAGGGCGAAAGCAATGAGAATGATATTAGAATTACTATCCTACACAATCGTAACTATCAACGTACCCCCATATTTAATTTACTGTACAAGTGAGTCCCATCGATATTGACCAGCAGCTTACAATGCTTAAAGGCCTCAATCTATGGTGGGAATGTCCAGAAAATGCGGGTGGAAATAAGCTAATGACTCGCCAACCTGGCGTCCAACTCGCACAGGACTCGTCTTCAGCACTATAATACTACTCGGCATGGTTGTCACACACCTAGTGTCCATCTTAGCAACTCATTGTATGAATCTTTTCAATCCCCATAAATCTGCGCAACAACCTTCTACTTAGCCAACCACACCTTTTTATAAGTCTGTCTAAAACCAAAATTTACCTCTGTCGCATTCTGTAGTACCTTAATCAAGACAGTCCCATAAGCTCTGACCAGATGAAGATGAATGGAGATATAACATGATAGTCAAGCATCCTGTGATCACTAGAAATCTCTATAGCCAGACATGTATGAGGTCCATTATACATTTTGACCTCCCAAATAAGCTTTCGCTAGTGAAAAGTGATCCGAATCAACCAAGTGCGACATTCTCAAATTTCTTGCACTTTTTGTGGTACTTGATGTGATCTAACTCCAACACTCTATACTCAAGTCCACGATGAATGCTCTAACTCTTCACACTTAGGACGGCTTCCTCTTTACTCTAAAACCGTTGACCAACTTAGAACTCAGCTGAAGCTACTATATCCTGTGCATCTCTTCCCCAAATTTGGACTCTACATCTGAAAAATTCTAATGTGCCATGGCCTCCATATGTAAAATTAAAAAGTGTGGAGATATTGCTGAGTTTTCAAACTCAATGCCCCACCCCGACCAACTGGACTATTCCTCACTGGATCGTCATCGCTGTCCTCATCTATCATGGCGGACTCCACATCATCGTCATCCCGTAGTATATCCTCCACGAGATTCGATTCTCCACCCTTTCCTGGAACCAGGAACATCTGCCAACGCAATCGCAAGCTCACCAAAAGATCGATTATCACCAAATTCTCCATCATTAACGCAGTTTAATTAGGTCAACTGCAAATGGCGGAGATGCCACTAAAACTACTTCGGGTGCAAGTATAGACATGTATGAAGAGGCAACAATAGGCATTAAATTAGAGGCTCCTGACATTAATACAGATTGAGGAATCTGATTCAATCCTCCTGAAACTCCCAGTTTTTGGATTATAGTATTCTGAAACTGAGCAAAACTCGTAGAAGGATTGATAAACACACTTAATGGATCCTTTTTAGTAAATTTTATTTTCTCTCGTATTTTTTTCTTAATCGATCTTCTATAATGCACAAGTACTAAAAAACTATCATCACAAGCCATTGTGAGTGTCACTGATATGAAGAGCAAAATTTCTTATTGTATTTATATAGGACATACTCGTAGCTAAATTGAATTAAGTAAATTCAAAATATTAATTTCAAAATCCGAACTAGTAATTCGAATCAATTATATTCGATTTACCTTGAAGCAACATCCTTAGTAAATTGAAACAAGTTGTATCAATTTACTACTACTTTTCTTCTTTTATAAATCAAACTCATTATATTTGATTTACCATTGTTGCGCGTGTTGTCAAAAGCTTATAGTTAGTAAATTGAATTTAGTTGTGTCAATTTACTAAATCAAAAACATGATACATACTAAATTAAATCCAATTAATTTGATTTACATAGAGGATCAAACGAGACAAGCATGTAATTAAATTCAGTTTAGGACATCTGTATAATTTTATTCCTCATTCAATTTATCTATGAAAATTACCCTTCTTTTATCCTAGAAAAAATAATATGATCTTCACTATTCATAAAAACTTTCCTTTTCTTCCTCCTTTTTCTCTTTCTTCTTCTATTTGATTTTTTTCTTTTTTTTTCTTCTCCTCCTCTTTTATTATCATCATCATCACTTTCACTGTCTTCTTCTTTTTCTTCTTCTCGTATATATATTCAATAACATTACTAAATACAGAAATTTTAGTGTATAACACATAAATTTTTAAAAGACTACATGTCAAAACAATGATTCATCCACTTCTGTATAAGTTTAGCAAAATTATTGAGCACATAAATTTTAGTATACAATACAAAATTTTTGAAGGACCACATGACATAAATTGACTCACTGTCACTGGACTAACATAATAAATTTACAGCAAAATTTTATGTGTTATATGCAAAAATTTATGTACTATGTGCATAAATTATAGGGCAATTCACGTTGATAAGCCAAGGGAGGAAGAAATTTACACAAATCCGCCAAACCAAAATCTGTTTCATGAATCAACCAAACCACGTTTATATGTAGTTCGAATCAGCTAAATTCGAACTGCATTTACACATAATTCGAATGATGTTGATTCGAATTATACTCAAACGCACACACCCACTAATTCGAATCAACATGATTCAAATTACATAGTAATTTGAATCAGGGTGATTCGAATTACACTCACACACGCTGCACATAGTAATTCGAATTGGCCAGATTCGAATTACTCATGATTTAATGCTGCCCATTCTTTTATTAAAAATTAATAATTGATTAAAAAAATTAATAATTTAAAAATTAAAAAAAATATATTTTAATTCCATGAATTAAAAAAAGCTAATAAAATATTTAATTACGAGACTTCTTCAAAATATTTATGAGCTATCAATTCGAATTCCATACAATACTCTTCCGTTCATTCTTGATAGGTCATGAATATTTTGAAAAAATCTCGTAATTAAATATTTTGTTAGCTTTTTTTAATGCATGGAATAAAATATAATGTTAGGAGTACTATAAAAATTTGTAATGTCCTAGTGACTTAAGTAAATATATGATAAAAATATTTTGTTTTAATTTCTAAATTATTATTGACTATGTAGAGTATTTTATTTAAAATTTGAGTACATGCATGTATTTACCATGTATTCATACCTTGACCCAAATTTATAAGGAATAGGCCCAATAAGGATAAGAGGCCCAATCCAAGAAGGAAGTCTTCAACCCATACCCGATCTTTGGAGAGATCGGAAACTACGAAGGAGCCCAGCTCTACTTGCCCAAATAAGTAAACTGCATCCGCAAATCTCTCCATGTATTCATATCTCCCCTAAAAGATAGATTCTAACAAACTCCCAAGATAAAGCAAACGCTCATTCACCAATAAAGGTGGAACTACTTCAACAAAGGTGGTTATTGACTCTACTATAAGTACACTGATACCCCTCAGGTATAATCTACATTCTAATCTACTAAAAACCTGCCTAAAGCCCTTGCTAACTTAAGCATCGAAGTCTCTTGTAAGTACTACCCCCACCTCCTCACGAGAAAATCGAACGGCAGCACCTCGACGCAAGAACAAGTCGGACCCTACTTCAGAAGGAGTTTGGACCTCATGCGCAGGCCTAAATCATCATTTCAGGTAACCCTCGGAACATTGGCGCTATTTCTGGGGACCTGAGATTCAACCACTACTAATGGCAGACCATCAGTACGAAGACGGACATACAGTACCCGAATCTGAACTTGAGCCCCAACAGGAGGACCACGCCCTCGTACTTCCACCACAACAAACAAATGTCCTCCATGGAGAGGGAACATCGAGAAACCCCCTAGAGATGGATTCAGTCAGAGATCCACCACCTTGAGAATGATGGACTTTCACAAACAACGGAGATACTGGGTATAGTCCATGGTCAATGAGAGCGACTAGAGCAGCTCGAACAAAAAGCTGAGCGACAACGAGAAGTAGAACGGGAACTACAGAGAGAGGTAAGGAGACGAAGGGAGTTGGAAGAAAAGCTCTTAAAACTAGAAGTCGACCTTCGAAGCAGGAATAACCGAGCTGATCGGGAGGAGAGCCCCTAAAGGGAGAAGATCCGTTCGTGGAAGAGATCATGCGAGTCAAAGTTCCTAGAAATTTGAAAACTCTCGACATAGATCTCTATGATGGAACGACCGACCTGAGATACCATGTCAGCAACTTTAAAAGCCGAATGTACCTGGCTGATGCCTCTGACGCCACTCGCTGTAAGGCCTCCCAACAACCTTGACAAAAGCAGCAATGAAGTGGTTTGCCAACTTACCCCCCAGATCGGTAATTGGCTTCGACGATCTGGGTAGGAAGTTTCTTACCAGATTTTCTATCTAGAAGGATAAGGTAAAGCATGTCGCGAGCTTGTTAGGAGTTAAACTGGAAACGGGGGAAACGCTTCGAGACTATATGGAGCGATTCAATAAAGCATGCTTAAAGATACAAAGTCTACTTACAGGAGCCGTGATTATGGGGTTAGTTAATGGCCTCAAAGAAGGGTCATTCTCTCAGTCCACATCCAAGCGACACCCAACTTTCCTGAACGAAGTACAAGAGTGGGCAAAGAAATACATCAACATAGAGAAAAACTCCCGACTAAGGGAACCACCCTTGAAGACCAACCTACCATATCCACCTCAGGAAAAAGATAAAGAAACTAAGAAAAAGTAAGAATACAACCCTGAGAAGCCTCGGAGATACCACAATGATACTCACCTCCGGGTCTCTCTAGTGGATGTTTACAAAGAGATATGGCATGTATACTGAAAAGCTTCCACCACCTCATCCAATTAAGCATAAGAAGGCAAGAAGTCAAACAGAATATTGCGAGTACCACAAACTTTACGGGCACTCTACCAATGACTGTTATGATTTGAAGAATGCCATAGAAAAGTTGGTCAGAGAAAGACGACTAGAAAGATACTTGGCGGACAGGTCGGATGACCAAAGGAAGAGAAAAGGAATGAGGAAAGAGGACGACAAGAACATCCACCTCAAACCCTAAGCGACATATACACATGATTAATGGGAGATTCGCAGGGACGAAAAAAGGCATCTAAAAGAGTTGTACCAAGTCAAGGAAGACAGCAGACTCCCCGACTTGCCCACCATCTCGTTTACCAAAGAAGATGCTCAAGGGATAACATCTGGAGACGATGATCCCGTGGTGATAACTATGATCCTCGCCAACGCAAACCTTCACAGAACCTTAATAGATCAAGGAAGCTCAACCGACATCCTCTTTAAACCTGCTTTTGACAAACTCGGTTTGGAGAAAAAGGTTCTGAAGGCATACCCGACAATCTCTTCGGACTGGGGATATGTTGATCCAACCTATTGGGTACATCTCCCTATACACCACCTTAAGAAAGGGTGCAAAGTTGAAGACATTAAGCGTTGATTACATTGTGGTCGACGTAACCTCGGCATACAATGCCTTAATAGGCCGGACCACTTTGAACCAACTTGCGGCCGTTGTCTCTACACCCCCATTTGTGCATGAAATTTTCCATGGCGAAAGGAATTGCCACCATTAAAGGAGATCAAAAACTAGCACGTAAGTGCTATAATGAAAGCCTTAATCTAAAAGATAGTCTTGGGAAGAAAGAGGTCAGCACTATCGAACTAGGTAGTTTCTGAATCCAGGAAGAACTGCGCCCCTAACCTAGAGGAAAAGTAGAGGAAGTATAAATCAGAGATCACCCTAAAAAAAGAACAAGTATAGGGGTTAACTTGGAAGAAGATATGAAAGAACAGCTCAAAGAGCTACTAAGAAAGAATTCTGACATCTTCGCTTAGAAAGTCTCCAACATGCCTGGTATAGATCCCAACCTGATACCCCATAAGCTCGCAGTATACCCGGTTTTCTGACCTATCAAACAAAAGCGTCGAAAGCTTGGGCCAGAAAGAACACAGGTCGTGGAAGAACAAGTGCAAGCTTTGCTAGAAGTAGGGTTTATAAGACAGGTGAAGTATCCATTGTGGCTAGCTAATGCGTTTTGGTGAAAACACAAAACAGAAAATGGAGGACGTGTGTTGATTACACCGACCTCAATAAAGCTTGTCCCAAGGATCCATATCCCCTCCCTAGCATCGATGCTCTGGTCGACTCGGACTCAGGCTATCGGTATCTGTCTTTCATGGACGCCTACTCGGGATACAACCAAATCTTGATGTACAAGTTGGACCAGGAGAAAACTTTATTTATAACCTCAAAAGCTAACTATTGTTACATAATGATGTCTTTTGGGTTAAAGAACACCGGAGTCACGTACCAGAGGCTGATGAATAAAGTGTTCCCTTCCCACTTGGGAGAACTCATGGAAGTATATGTAGATGACATGCTCATGAAAACCAAAGAGAACTCAACACTGCTATCTGATCTCTCTGAGGTGTTTTCTATAATAAGGAAGCATGGGAGGGGCTAAACCCCTCAAAATGCACCTTCGCAGTAGAAGCGGGAAAATTAATGGGCTTCATGCTAACTTAAAGAGGCATAAAAGTGAACCCGAATAGATGTCAAGTCATACTCAACATGAAGAGGCCGACCTATTTCAAAGAGGTCCAACAATTGAATGGAAGGTTACAGCTTTATCCAGGTTCTTAGTAGGATACACTCTAAAATCACTACCCTTATATTCCATTCTCAGAAAGGGGAAGCATTTCGAGTGGACTTCGAAATGTGAACAGGCCTTCCAAGACTTCAGAGCCTTCCTGGGTCAACCCCACATAGTTATCCGACCTGTTAAGGGTGAAGAACTCGTACTGTACTTAGCAGTAGTAAGCCGAGCGATATCGTTTAAATTGAAACCCATAGCTGATAGTAGAACTAGAATATATATTTTTTGTTTCCTACTGACACGAACCCATATCTTTGCTTTTCTATCAATCTCTAGTTCTAATCTCCCTCCCTCAACCAGTTCTAAAAAAATGGGATTTCGCGTAATAAGTTTTTGATATTCAACAACTCCTGTTAAAAAATAATCGCAGAAATCCAAACATTCCAATCGACTAATAACATATATTACAATCGACTAATAACAACTACTAATTTGTTTCTGTTAGATTTTCCACATTCATAGGAGTACATTTATGTTTTTGCTTTACGACTATGATATTTTTTGGGCATTTCTTCAGCTTTGATCTGTAAAGATGCAAAGGGACAACAACCTATCTACTTTGTCAGCAAAGCCCTACAGGAGGCAAAGCTGAATTATCAAAAGATAGAAAAGTTCGCATGCCCTTATCCTTACCTCTCGACAGCTCCAACCTTATTTTGAAGCCCGCACAATAAAGATCTGTACTAAAGTATAAAACTTGAACAGCCATCAAGTCCTAATACCTTGCCAACTTCATCACTAAATATATTGAAAATCAAGGAAGCTCGACTAGATGGAGCCTATATGTAGACGGATCGTCCAATATAATTGGAAGCGGTGTAACGACCCAATTTTCAGTACGCCTAGGACATACCAGAAACTGAGTGCTACCAATTTGTCATCCTAATTATTATCTATTATTTATTATATGAGCCTGATTCGTTGTTAAAAGCATAGTTAGTTAGCGAGGTACTTTTTTTTTTAAAAAACGTTTGAATTAATAAATATAATCATTTATAATCAATTCACAAATAATAACAGATAAAACAGTTATATACAACCACACATAAATACATCACAAGTAGTTGACAACATTCGGTGATTCAGCCTTTATTAGAATATAGACTATTAGTTAGAACACCCCTAGATATAGCTAAATAATATCTATATACATATATATACATACAACATCCCAGACCCTGACCTGTTCAAGAGGTCCCTAAGCTGGCACCTAGGCTAGCCTAGACTCTATACTCACCTAGTCCCTCTAAACTACTAAACTGAGGGAAAGTACGTTCTAAGTCTTCAAAACTCAAGTCAGGTGGAACGTCATCAAAAGGTAGAACATCATCTGCTACTCCTCTGTAGGATCATACATTGCTATAGGACGTCTCTCTGGTACCTCATGAAGTAGCCACACAACAGGAGTCTCGTACACAGGATTTAGGTTAAAGTTCACGTACAAACGTGGTGCAGACATTGGCTGGTCTCACAGTATATACATATAAACAGAAAACGAGATTCACCCTAGACTCAGAAGACTACCTAGAGCGGAATCCTTTTTGCAAACGGTCATCAGCGAACTACGGAAAGGAACTCTTGCTTCCATCTGAAGGGGGAAGGGAGAGAAAAGGGGTAAGAACTGGGGAGTTCTTACTAGGGTCGTGGTTATTAGTTAAGTTCATTAATTATATGTTGTTTTGCAAACGAATAGCAAAATACAAAAAGCAGTAAATAGAAGATGAAGATAAATAGAGGAAATAGAGAAATAGAAAACAGAACACAAACAGAAGGATACAAGAAAATACAAAACAGACACAGAGAATAGAATACAAACAAGGAAAGCATACATTCATACCACAATCATACCACATTCATACATTGCATGGCGGAGCTAGTTAACTTATATTTGCCCAACACACTCTCTGTAAGAGTCCTTTGACTTACAGGAGTATACACACACTCTCACTGTAAGAGTCATTTGACTTACAGGAGCATACACACACTTTCACTGTAAGAGTCTTTTGACTTACAGGAGTATATGCTAGTAGTGTGTTCTCGATACCTCTGTAAGAGTCCTCTGACTTACAGAATAGCATTATAGCTAAGTATCCCAGGAAAGCACTCTCAGTGGTCGTACCACTATCTATCAGACTGCCTTCACGCAGCAGATCATCACATAATCATTCTCATTATCATCATTCATTATCATTCTCATTCTTCATCATCACGTTCACATTCTTATGCAGTACCTCTTTCTTTCTCTGTTCAATCATGCTATACAAACTTTACAGCTTTTACTTTTACAACATCGTAACTCAAACCATTTCTCTTTATCACATTACTCTTTTCTCTTTGTCTTTTTACTCTGCTCTGATTACTCTTTTCTCTGTATCTCTTTACTTTTCTCTGGTTACTCTGTTCTCTGTGTTTCTTTACTCTGCTTTGATTTCTCTTCATAACATATGTATTTAAAGTTTATGTAAATTTTGGTATGAATAGTTATCCCGTCCCAAGTATAGGTTCATTAAGTCTATACTGAAACAATTTAACTTTTCATATAATACCTAACCCTAGTCGCAACTCAAGGACTAACTATGTTGCCCTAGTTCGTTCACTAATCTCCGTCTGTTTCTGTCATTAGAACTTTACAGACTTTTCCTTGATTTTTATCTCTTCTTTAACTTTTTATCTTTCATTTATCTTTGCCTCACTAACATGTTATTACCACTCCCTAAGTGTTTTATGAAGGTAACTATGAGATTCTGCACTTAAAGTTGTCTTTCTAAAACTTTTACAGAAAACTACCTTTTCTGTATTATTTTATTATTTTTATTAAAAAATTATTTTTAATTAAATATTATTATTTAATATTTTATTATTATTTATTATTTTATCATTAAATTTTTGAAAATTACCCCTTTTTAACTTTAACCTTTAAATTTTGGTTCAGAAGAAATTAAGCTTTGAAGATTAAGTGTTCATGAAGTTTTCTCTCTTTTTTCTCCTTTCAATTTCGGCCAAAGGGAGTAAATGACCAGCCTTGGAGTGTCTTGGGGGTGTAAGGTGAGTTGTGATTGGTTGGCTTGGAGGTGGGTTAAAATAATATTAAAATATCTCAGGTGTATAACTACTAAAACTAGATGTATCGGAACACTTGTAAAAACATCTCTAAAAATTATTTTCTGAGCTACTAGCATAAATGACACTAGTAACATATTTATTATGAGAATAAAGCATGTATAATGAGGCCTTAGCATTGCTAAAGTCATCAGAGAGTGCTGGTGCTAAGCTGCACCAGTAAACTGTGAACCCGGTTAAACTGATTTTCCTGTTTTTAACTAAAACAGACCAGGTAACCTTATAATATCATTCAAGCATCTTCTAATACTAATATAATGATAATATTATACTATTATCTCTCTTCTCTCATGAGTCGATTCTGGTTCGTCAAACTGTGACTATTTACAAAAACTAGAATCAGAACTCCTAACCGATACGGTTCAAAAACTAGGTTCTTTGCGTTTGCGTTGTCAGGCCTGTCTCAACTAAGGTCCTGAGTTAAAGATAATATAATGACAATGAGGATTGAGATGCTTGATGATACAAAAGAGGTGTTCCCTTTACTGATCTTTCGGAGAAATCCGTGTCTTCAGAAAACATCTCGCGTACTCAAAAATTAGGGTTGTTACATTCTACCCTCCTAAAAGAAAATTTTGCCCTCAAAATTTCAGCCACAGGCGGAATCCATCTTCAAACAGTCTATTTCCTTCATGCCATCCTGACGAAGATATCAGTTCATTCGTTACAGCATCTAAATATCACATAGCCATGGCCATGGAGATCATAACAGCTATGAAGATAGCTATGGATCACATCGATTCGTCGTTCGGAGCTCGATTAAACCATGCCTATTCACAGTGATTGAGGTCTTATCCGCACCAAACAATCAACATTAAGGTGATCAGTCTTAATATCTCAAGTTAAGTACGAACATTCCCAAAATAAGAACTCATAGACATTCATGCCAAATGTATCTTGTAGATACCCTAACAGCATGAGACACACAAGCAAAGTATGCAATGAAGCATAGTCAGTCCACTCCCCAGGCTCTACTGGGAACGAACTGCTCTGATACCAAATTGTAACGACCCAATTTTCAGTACGCCTAGGACATACCAGAAACTGAGTGCTACCAATTTTTCATCCTAATTATTATCTATTATTTATTATATGAGCCTGATTCGTTGTTAAAAGCATAGTTAGTTAGCGAGGTACTTTTTTTTTTTAAAAAACATTTGAATTAATAAACAAAATCATTTATAATCAATTCACAAATAATAACAGATAAAACAGTTATATACAACCACACATAAATACATCACAAGTAGTTGACAACATTCGGTGATTCAGCCTTTATTAGAATATAGACTGTTAGTTAGAACACCCCTAGATATAGCTAAATAATGTCTATATACATATATATACATACAACATCCCAAGTCCTGACCTGTTCAAGAGGACCCTAAGCTGGCACCTAGGCTAGCCTAGACTCTATACTCACCTAGTCCCTCTAAACTACTAAACTGAGGGAAAGTACGTTCTAAGTCAACGAAACTCAAGTCAGGTGGAACGTCATCAAAAGGTAGAACATCATCTGCTACTCCTCTGCAGGATCAGACATTGCCATAGGACGTCTCTCTGGTACCTCATGAAGTAGCCACACAACAGGAGTCTCGTACACAGGATTTAGGTTAAAGTTCACGTACAAACGGGGTGTAGACATTGGCTGGTCTTACAGTATATACATATAAACAGAAAACGAGATTCACCCTAGACTCAGAAGGCTACCTAGAGCAGAATCCTTTTTGCAAATGGTCATCAGCGAACTACGGAAAGGAACTCTTGCTTCCATCTGAAGGGGGAAGGGAGAGAGAAGGGGTAAGAACTGGGGAGTTCTTAGTAGGGTCGGGGTTATTAGTTAAGTTCATTAATTATATGTTGTTTTGCAAACGAATAGTAAAATACAAAAAGCAGTAAATAGAAGATGAAGATAAATAGAGGAAATAGAGAAATAGAAAACAGAACACAAACAGAAGGATACAAGAAAATACAAAACAGACACAGAGAATAGAATACAAACAAGGAAAGCATACATTCATACCACAATTATAACAAAGGAAATGCACAACCAAGTATGATGCATGTCTAGCCCTAGCGCAGGTAATGAGCTTATTTGTCGGTTACATACCCGCTCCCGACGTTACTCGGAGTCCTCTGACCAGGTAAGGCTTTCATGTTGGCAATGTCCCTCGCAAGAGTCCTTTGACCTGTGAGGCAAACCACTGTAAGAGTCCTTTGACTTGCATGGCGGAGCTAGTTAACTTATATCTGCCCAACACACTCTCTGTAAGAGTCCTTTGACTTACAGAAGTATACACACACTCTCACTATAAGAGTCCTTTGACTTACAGGAGCATACACACACTCTCACTGTAAGAGTCTTTTGACTTACAGGAGTATATGCTAGTCGT
>NC_029786.2:54421498-54426926 GCF_000816755.2 Arachis ipaensis | reverse complement strand
CTCACCTTATTTCCAACCTTGATAAGTCACATGGTTATGTAGAGGAAGAAGAGAGGATCATTTTGGTGAAATCGGAGTTTTAATTTGAATTTTGGTTCAGAAGAAATCAAGCTTTGAAGATTAAGTGTTCATGAAGTTTTCTCTCTTTTTTCTCCTTTCAATTTCGACCGAAGGGAGTAAATGACCAGCCTTGGAGTGTCTTGGGGGTGTAAGGTAAGTTGTGATTGGTTGGCTTGGAGGTGGGTTAAAATAATATTAAAATATCTCAGGTGTATAACTACTAAAACTAGATGTATCGGAACACTTGTAAAAACATCTCTAAAAATTATTTTCTGAGCTACTAGCATAAATGACACTAGTAACATATTTATTATGAGAATAAAACATGTATAATGAGGCCTTAGCATTGCTAAAGTCATCAGAGAGTGCTGGTGCTAAGCTGCACCAGTAAACTGTGAACCCGGTTAAATTGATTTTCCTGTTTTTAACTAAAACAGACCAGGTAACCTTATAATATCATTCAAGCATCTTCTAATACTAATATAATGATAATATTATACTATTATCTCTCTTCTCTCATGAGTCGATTCTGGTTCGTCAAACTGTGACTATTTACGAAAACTAGAATCAGAACTCCTAACCGATACGGTTCAAAAACTAGGTTCTTTGCGTTTGCGTTGTCGGGCCTGTCTCAACTAAGGTCCTGAGTTAAAGATAATATAATGACAATGAGGATTGAGATGCTTGATGATACATAAGAGGTGTTCCCTTTACTAATCTTTCGGAGAAATCCATGTCTTCAGAAAAGATCTCGCGTACTCGAAAATTAGGGTTGTTACAAGCGGGGCAGGAGTTATCCTAGAAAATGAACAAGGAGCTCGAATAGAACTTTCACTAAGGTTTGAGTTTCCTGCTTCTAACAACCATACGGAATATGAAGCCTTACTTGCTGGCTTGAAGCTGGCCAAAGAAGTAGGGGAAGAAAAATTGGTAGTATTCAATGACTCTCAAGTGATAGCTTCACAAGTTATTGGTACCTATCAAGCTAAAGACCCCACCATGAAAAGGTACTTGAATGAAGCAAGAGAGCAGCTAGAGCACTTATCAGAAGGAGAGGTCTGGCATATAGCTCGGGAATCAAGTACCCGAGTTGATGCCCTCTTCCAACTAGCCAGCACCAAACCATGGGACAATAATAGAAGTATCATTCAGAAAACTCTACATGCACCATCAGTATTAAAGGGAGACGACAACTCGGATATAATGACAATATCCAATCAAAATTTAGGATGGATGACCCCCATAATCAACTATCTTAAATTTGATGTTATCCTTGAAAATGAAAAAGGAGGCCTGAAGACTTATAAAGGAAGCACAAAACTACACACTCATTCACAATGTTCTTCACAAAAGAGGAATATACATGCCCCTCTTAAAGTGTGTTCCGATCTTTAACACCAAAGAGGTCCTAGAGAAAGTACACAACGGCATATGTGGAAACAATCTGGGAGCCCGGTCACTAGCCAAGAAAGTGATTCGAGCTGGCTTCTTTTGGCGGACCTTACAAAGGAAAGCAGCCGAGTTTGTTAAAAAATGCCTGCCTTGCCAGAGGCATGCCAACTTTCATGTTGTGTCTCCCGAAGAGCTTATTAATGTCACTTTACCATGGCCATTTGTAAAATGGAGCCTCGACCTTCTTGAACTATTTCCTCAAACTCTAGCACAAGTCAAATACCTTATAGTAGGGATTGACTACTTTACTAAATGGATCAAGGAAAAACCACTAGCAACAATCACCGCCCAAAGAAGTCAGAAGTTCCTTTACAAAAAAATTGTCACAAGGTTTGGAGATTTCGACTCCATCACCACGGATAATGCAACCCAGTTTACCGACTCAACTTTCAAAAATTTGGTGGCCAACTTAAAAATAAAGCACCAATTTACATCAGTGGAGTATCCCCAGGCCAATGGACAAGCTGAAGCAGCTAACAAGATCATCCTGGTTGGGTTGAAGCACCGATTGGAAGGACAAAAGAGGGCATGCACAAACGAGCTGTCTCAAGTTCTATGGGCATATTAGACAAGCCCTCATTCCATAACAGGGGAGTCACCATTCTGACTTGCTTACGGAATAGAAGCCATGATCCCTATAGAAGTTATAGAGGAATCACCTAGGGTTATATTCTACAATGAAGGGGCCAATACCCGTGTACAAAAGGAAGAGCTCGACCTCCTTCCAGAAGTCTGAGAACGAGCTCGGATTAGAGAAGAGGCACTAAAAAAAAGGATGTCCCTAAGGTATAACTAGGAGGTTATCAAGAGAAGCTTCATCACCAACGACCTTGTGTTATTCCGAAATGACATCGGAGTTTAGAAGGCGGGCGAATGGAAGCTAGTAGCAAATTGGAAAGGACCCTACAAGATTTTTGAAGTCTTAGAAAAAGGTTACTACAAAGTGTCCGACCTCTAAGGGCAAGAGCTCCCGAGATCATGGCTGACGTAGGGAAATCGTCGGTTCGTAATTTTCACAAAAATAATCTCGTCGAAGTATAGATCCAAACCGATAGACAACCCTCAATCAAAGTTTAATTTTTTTGTCACTTAAGTCAAACCAATAAAAATCGAGAGTATTTAAACCTCGAATCGTCTCTCAAAGGAATTGCAGGGAAGTGTGCATATTATTGGTTATGAGAATTTTGGTATTTTTAGTATGATGAACAAGAAATATAAATTGCAAGAAAGTAAAGATCAAACAAAGAAATCAAATTCTAAAAGGAACTCATGGCAAGGATCAAGAGTCAAGGTTTTCTATTCTAGATCATTGACCACAACATAGTAATTACAAAGGGTTAATTCCACTTAGTCATCCTCTAACATCGGAGAGTTAAGTCAAGTGGACATAATTGGTCCTAAACAATCCTAAATTACTAATCACATTGGACATCAATGATATCAAGGAACCTAAGTCCTCAATCACAAGCCAAGAGTATAAAAATCTACTCTAAAATCCAACCAAGTATTTTATCAAATACTTGGAAGGCATAAAATAAAAGCATGGTAAAATAACAAGAATTAATAAAATCTAAGACTAACAATTGCAAGATAACAATAACAACAATCAAAGAAAGCAACAATGATCATGAAAACATAAATTACATTAAAGAGAATCAAATTAACATGAGTTCATAAAACTAGAAGTAACAAAATAGAGAAATTAACAAGAGAACTAAGAGAATTAAGGCAATTCAACAAGGAAAAGTAGATGAAACTAGATCAAAACAAGAATTAAAACCTAAATCTAAGAGGAATTTAACCTAATTCTATCCTAATTCTAGAGAGAAGAGAGAGCTTCTCTCTCTAGAATATATCCTAAAATATGTTCTAAACTGAACCTAATTTCCCCCCTGATTCTTCTTGAATTTGGCCTCAAATACTTCAGAAATGAGTTATTGGAATTAGGCTTGAGAAGGTCCAAAAATCGCCAGCCACGTTTTTCTTAAGTGAGTCACGTGATTGCATTCGTGCATACACATGCCTGACCATGTATACGCATGGTTGTAAAAATGCAATCGTACGCACATATTAATGCTTGTGCATACGCATAGCTATAAAAATTGTGATTGTGCGTACGCATAAAATTTTTTGCATACTCATGATTATCAAATGCTCCAAACTCAATTTCTTCATGAATTCTTCACTTTTGCACGCTTTCTCCTCGCTCCTTCAATCCATACTTGCCTTGTAAACTTGAAATCACTTCATCGAACACATCAATGCATCGAATAGAATTAAAGTGAATTAAAATTCGCAAATTAAGGGTCTAAAAAATATGTTTTCAATCTTAAGCATAATTTAGGAAGAATTCACAAAACCATGCTATTTTAGTGAATAAGTGTAGGAAAAGTTGATGAAATCTACCAAATTCAATACAAAATAAACCATAAAATTGTGGTTTATCAATCTCTCCACACTTAAATAATAGCATGTCCTCATTCTAAATCCAAGAAAGAAAAAAAAGGGGTATCACTATTTATTGAAAGTAAACTACATATATGTAATCTATTTACATGCATGCAATTACTTGATCAAAATAAATCAATTTCCAAGAATACATATATGAACATAAGGGCTAAAGATATTAACAACCAAGTCAAATCCACAATTGAATTGAGTCTTAGAAAAGAATTTACAACTTACAAGATAAGAAATAATAATAGGTGGAAGCATAAAATTGAGCAATCGAACCCTTCACTAAATGTGTATACACTCTAATCGCTCAAGTGTTTAGGGTCGATTCACTCAATTCTCCTGTAATCATGCTTTTTAAAATTTGTTTTTCATCTAACAATCAACAATTATTCAATGCATGCATACAAATATCATGAGGACTTATCCAAAGGTTGTAATGGGGGTAAGGTCAAAGTAAGGATGCATATAGTCAAGTGAGTTTGAAATTTAAATCTTTGATTAACTTAAACTCTCACCTAACACACATAACACCCTATACAATTCTAATGCAAAATTAGCTACCCATTATTCACTTTTTCACACACTCATGCGTTCTTTTCAATTCATATCCATATACATTGATATTATTACTCTCCTTTGGGGTTAACATTTATCCCCTTTTATTGCTTTCTTTTTTTTTTCAAAATAAAATATATACAAAAGTATAAACACATATGGTTTAAACATTTAATGCATGAGTATGTACCCAATTTTCAGGATCTTCAACAAAATTACAAAAATACCCTTTATCTCAACCAATGTTCCTAAACTTTCCCACACTTGAATGATACACACTCTCACCAGTCTAAACTAATCAAAGATCCAAATTAAGGACATTTATTATTTTTCACTTAGGGTTAGTGACGTGCTAACATTAAGAATAAAAAGGGATTAAAATAGGCTAAAAATTGAATAACAAAGGTGGATAAAAGGGTAAGGCTATTTGAGTAAGTGAGCTAAATGAATTGATGGCTTCATTCATATAAAGGCATTCATACACAAAATAATGGATATAAAGAATCAAACAAATCAAAGATTACAATCATAGAAAGAGAACAACACACACAAGAATGAAATAGTGGTTAATATGATGTAACCACACAATTAGGTTCAAAACTCACAAGGTTGTGTGTTCTTAGCTCAAAAACATGTTCCACAATATATAATTCAAGCAAATTTTATGGAAAAATATTTTAACTCAAATCAATTAGGATGTCAATGCCCTACAGATAAATTTTTTGAAAAATTTTATTATTTTATTATTTTATTATTTTATTATTTGTTTACAATAATTTTACATAGTTAATTAAAATAATTTTACATAGTTGATTAACATAATTATGTAGAAAATAAAACATATCAACTAAAATTAAATTTGTTAACTAATTGAAGCTAGGTAAATAATGTTTGGCAATTATTT
>NC_029786.2:54398464-54415530 GCF_000816755.2 Arachis ipaensis | reverse complement strand
AGTGCTTTTATTTTGGAGAGAAAATAAATTCATAAAGAATTGACACCTCATTTTCATTAGTTGATAATGCATTAAATATTGATTTTATATAATTATAATAAAGATGTTTTCTTAAATTAGTATAATCATGCATTATTTATTAAATGCTAATTATAATATAATTGTAATATAATTATAATAAAGATATTTTTCTAAAATAAATTCAAAAGAGAGAATAGTGCTTTCATTTAGGAGGAAAAAAAGAGTTAATGAAGAACGGACACGTCACTTTTATTAGTTGGAGAGAAAAATCCAGTTTTAGTATTTTCAACAAGTTTAATAATTCGTGCCATGTATGTGATAAAATTAAAATTATAATTTTAAGTTGTTTTGTTAAAATTAATTTGAATTATAATCATTTGATTAATAAAAAAGTAACATGTCATGCGTTGTTTGTATTTTTTAATCTAGTGTTAAGTGTATCAACTATAATGTAGTTATTAATCATTTTTATTAATCTACCCTAATGGATGGCACGTGACAGTGCGACGTGTTTGTTCTTTATGTCGTTGAGTGGCTGCTAGGTTTGTTCACTTATTTGGGTTTAGGTTTGTAAGAACCAAGACTAATTAATCGTCTAATTAAATAATTAATACTGCCTAAAATAGGATCTGAAAGTTTAGAATGATAATTGGAGGATTTAAATATAATTTTTGGACTCAGCCGATTTTTCTGAGTCAGAAAATGTATTTTCTGTGAAAAACTGAGAAAAACCGCGAACCGGCAGCCGAACCGGTCGAACCGATTTAAGTCTGTCCGGTACTGTGCAAGAAAAATTAAAAACAGTCGAAAACCTTAGAAAAATATTTAAAGTAAAAAACCGGGCGTTAATTTTAAAGGTTTGGTCCAAAGTTGGGCCAAACGGGCTAAAAACACTAACAGGTTAGACCGGGTCCAAGTTGGGCCCAAGCCCAACATATATATACTCTCATTAAAGGCCAATTCATCACACAACACACTTAAACACAACATATTGCAGCTGAAATGGGAAGAAGAGAGAAAACTCCATTGTCACTATTCATGCTCATTTTCTCAAGCTCATAACTTGAGCTACGGAGCTCCGATCGCCACACCGTTTGTGGCCACGCGATCCTTGTAAAGAACTCTACAAAATCCACCCAAGAAACTGGTAAGAAAATCACGAAATCTTTCTCAGTTCTTCCTTTCAAAATTTCGAATTTTTAGGGTTTTGTATTGAGTAAAATTTTGTGATTTTGGGTGTTTAGGTACACTCTAGCACTTGATTACCATTGGGTTTTGCTTCCAAAACTATTGGGTAAGGTAAGTTATTCTTGAAAACTTGTGAAATTGTGATTAAATTGAACCCTAGGTTGATTGGGTATGAATTATGTGTATTATAGGTTGAAGTTGTGGTCATTGGCAATTATTGGAGCTTGTTGGTGAGTGTTGATGCTTGTTGAAGTTGATTGGTGGCTTGGATTGTGGTTGGAAGCTTAACTTGTGCTCAATTGGAGTTTTGGTACATATTGAGAATCGGCCAAGGTATGGTTTTGATTTTCTCTATGTAATATATAATATTTCTGGACACTTAGGCTAGTGACCCATAAGATAGGATTGAATTAAATTGGTTGTTGGAATTGTTGTATGCTGATGTATGATGATTTGATGATTTGGGTTGTTGATGAATTGAAATGTTGATGTTCATAGTGTGGTATTGAAGGTTGAGGTTGAAATTGAGCACAATGATTGTTGGTAAGGGTGAAATGATATTTGATTAATGTGTTGGTTGAAATATGAATGTATTATTATATAATGGATAATGGGAATTGATGATTTCATAAGGTGGATTGGTGAATTGAGATATGAAAAAAGGTAAAATCTGATGTGGGATGGAGATAATGTGGTTTTGGGTTGGTTTTGATTGTGAAAATTGGAAAATTGAGAATCTTGTGAATTTTGGTAAAAAATGCTTTTTAGTGAACTTTGACGGGTCATAACTTGTGCCTCAATTTTCAAAATTTGTTGAAATCTATTTAGAATTAAACTTCATTGAAAGATCTTCGAATTGATATAAAGTTTGTAAAATTTAGATTTTTATAGAGCAAGTTATGATCACTCAAAGTTTGCTGTCAAAATCTGAATTATGCAATGTTACAGAATTTTGTGTTTTTTGGTTTGTATGCGCACGCACACCCCTGTGAGTTTTTGGACCTGTGCGCATGCACATCCTTGTGCGTACATAGACACAGGGGAAGGCTTACTGATGGGAGCGCTAGCACGCCCTGTGCGCACACATAACCAACGAAGTTCTGCAAGTTGTGCGCACGCACAGACCTGTGGGCACGCACACGTTGGAAGGTGCATTCTATTGAGGGCGTTTGCACGCCTTGTGCGAGTGAACAGAATTGTAAAATTTTGTACTTGTGCGTACGCACACCTCTATGCGTACGCACACTTTTTGAAAATCTCCTTAGGCGTGCGCACGCACACCCCTGTGCGTACGCACATGCCCTGTTTTCCAACAAAACTTTATTTTTAACTGTTTCACCTTCCCAACAAGCTTGTAAACTTCTGTGACACCTATTTAAGACTTTTTGGCTTGTTTTCAGATTGTTAAAACATAGAAAAAGTTTTGGGTAGAATTATTTGGTATTTTCTTTGAAAAGTTAGAGAACGGAGGATTAGGTTTCTGGTGTACTGAGGATGAGTTTGGTGGAGTGACAAGGAAGAATGGCATATGAATTGAGAAACTGATGAACTAATGAGTTCGGAATGGAAATGTTGAATTGGCAGTGGTTGAGATGAGTCGAGGACTCGGAATGGAATGATGGATCCATGATATACTGAAAATATTTTTTGAAAACCACTGTATCACTATTTTATACTGAGATTGTTGAGACGCTATGCGCCCGGCAGGGACGGTGGTTAGATCCCGCCTGTCGAGGTAGCGGTGGCGGTGTAAGGGCGGTGGTTCGTCCCGCTTGTGTTGAGATTTGAGGTCCATGACAATAGCATCCCACTCGCATCCCTTTGGATCACTAGAGTGTGTAGGCACAAAATCCTGGACGGTGTTCCGAGCACCATATCTCAGGGGTTCCCAATTATGATTCTGAACAGCGACATCTCCATGAAGATGTGTCGGGTTGGCAGTTGAACCAACAATGTGATATCACAGCCAGTAGGACAGGCATTCATCATGTGCATCTTCTATCTGTTTGTATGCTTTGCCGACTTGAAATTACTTGCCTAATTGTATAACATGCTTACTTGCCTATTTGAATTACTTGATATATATGTCTATACTTGTGTTTTACTTGCATTGTAATTAATTATATTTTTTACTGGGATTGAGGAGGCTCGGAAGGCTATGGCGATGGGATCACATGGAGGATAGTTTGGTGAAGGCTATGGGACAGCGGAGAACTATTAGATTAGAAATTCCTTAAGATAGATTACCCCTTTTATTATGTTAAGGTTTTAGTTATGCTTTAAGATGAATCTTGTGATGGATATGGAGTTCTAGGATTGCCTCTGGAGTCTCGGAGTCTTATATCTTATATCACTGGGCACTGTTACCATACTGAGAACCTCCGGTTCTCATACCATATTCTGTTATTATTTTTCAGATGCAGGTTGCAACCCACCTCGGTGAGTTGTCTCGATGGTGAAAGAGTAGAGAATCTTGGATATATTTTGGAGTCTTTTTGTTTATTTTGTTTATATCTCTCATCTTTTGTATTTACTTTTTCGTAGAGGCTTACTTTGAGAGAAAAACTTGTATAAACTGTTTTAAACTTTAGATTTCGGTATTGTCTGTATATAGCTAGCCGGCTTAAACTCCGCGAGCCCAATAAAGAAAAAAAAGATTTTGCACCACAACACATAATTATTACCAAAATAAATAGTCATATTAAAATATTAAAATTTTACATATTACAAATCATAAAGATCAATCACAATGTACTGGTCACTTCTCCCTATTTTTGACCATGATATAAGTTTTTCTTTTTTAGTCAAGAGTCCAATAATATCTAATTGAACAAAAAAAATTGAATTAAAAGTACCAAATTAAGGACAAATGAGTGAATAATATAAGAAATTATAACTTTGTACGTGTATAAAATAAAGAGAATTCACTGATTTATTTTATGTTAAACAATAAAACTAAAAGTATTATATTAATAAAAGGATATACCTTTAAAAAAAGTCACAATATAATTTTAAATATTTTCATGAATAAACTGTTAAAATTTTTATTATCGATAAAATGATGCTATTATACAATTTCTTGGCAAAACTTAAAATTAAAAGAAAAATGATTTTGTGTGGCTTAATATAAATTAACTATCTACCAAATAAGTAGAATAGTTCATTTGTTTGTTTCAATATATCAGCATAGGCAGAAAAATTAAAATGATTATCCGAAATTTTACGATTATCGACCATACGTATTATACGTGATTCTTTCTTAAAATATATTTTGCACGTGTATGAAGTCAGAAGATATATTCCACTTGATTCCTCAATCTCAAAATTTGAGAAGACCTTCCTTTCTACCAAATATTTTTGTCAAATAATTCTTGATTGAATAGTGAATTTTATCGTACTACAAAACAAATTAAATATAAAAGCTATTAGCATCTACAAATTTATTAAAAAGAATTATCTCTGACTTGTTGAATGGTGTACTTATAAAATTAACTTAAAATACAAACTAGAAATATTTATAAAAATTTAATTTTGATCTACTAACAGTGTAAAGCAGTTTTACAGGTGCATCCAATTACATAATGACACATGGTCATTCAAAAGAACGGATGTGATTGCATGACTGTGTAAAACGCTTTATACTGTTAGTGCATCAAAATTAAACTATATTTATAAAATGAAGTTAGCATTACTTGAAAAACTTTAGTAAAAGAATCAAATAATCTTATCATCTATTAGAACTATTTTTATGTAAGTTGTCTTATCTTGTCAAATTTGGATGTGACTTTCTATAATCTTATAATTTTTGTCTTTATTTTCCAGACTTTCTCTTGGTATAATCTACTATAGGTAATACTATTGATAAGATCGTAGACAATAGCCATTTGGTATGAAAAAAAATAGAATAAGGACTATATCGAAATTCTAAATTTTTTAAATGATAAACATGAGAAAGATTCACTATTTTTTATTATATATACTAATAATATATCAATATTTTTAAAAATATACCAATAATACTAATAATTGAAAGATAGTTGTACTACAATTATAATAAATTTAGTCATTATTCTAAATAAATAAAATAAATAACATATTTGAAAACTAAAGAAAAAAGGATTAGCGGTAATTACGTTTGGAATGTTCTTATATTTTTTTTATTCCTTTTTGCTTGCTTGATTAATATCTAAAAGATGGAATTCCTCGCTAGAGTCAGGTCCTAAAGGAATATTGTTTTTAGTAGTTTTGATAATGTAATCTGATTTTCTTTTGTTGTCATCAGGGACATATAACTCATCTTGAGGGATTTTGGGTATTTTCCAATTGTCTATGACTTGATTGATATCTTCGAAGCAAACTTCTTCTTCGAAGATATTGTGATTGGGAGAAAGTTTCTCAGGCCGAGTTACTTTCTCAATAAGAGGATTGGAAGAAGAATGGGGTAAAGGGGTGGAGGAAGAAGACGGAGAAGATCTCCTAATGGAGAGACGTCTAGAGAGTGAGCGGAAGAGCTTAGACATATTAAAAAGAATCTGATATCATTGCCCTCCATTGGTTCAAACAGAATATTTATATTATGAAGAACTGAAGATTGATGGTTTAGAAGTTATAGTAAACTCTCGTTGCAAGTATAGTTACTAAACCAAGCAATCAACCTTTCTTACAAACGTTTTGGTTGTCACAAGTAACAAACCCCTTTAAAATTGATAACCGAATATTTAAACCTCGGGTCGTCTTCTCAAGGAACTGCAGGGAAGTATGTTCTTATTATTGGTTATGAAGATTGTAAATTGGGGTCTTTGAAAGTATGAAACCAGTATGTTAAATGATAAGAAAAATAAAATAGAAATAATAAAATAAACTCTTGGTAAGGTATTAGAACTGGAAGTCCTATCCTTATCAATTGTGATGAGAATTGGATTTTAATCTCACTTTGTTAACCTCTAACTATGAAGGTAAATCAAGTGGATTAATTAGCTTAATCCTTAGGTCCTAGTCGATTCCTATGGAAAGACTAGAGTTATTGGAGAAACTCCCAATTTCAACCACTGCTTTATTTGACAGCTCAAGCGTTACCAATTACTTAACCCAAGCCAAAAGGGAGAAAATATCTAAATTAAATCAAAAGCATCAATATAAATAAAGCAAAGAAATCTTAAATCTGAAATACCTCAAATAATATTAATTAAGAAAATCATAACATAAATGTAGCATAAGCCAAATTGAAAAGATAAATAATAATTAAAGGTATATAATAAAAGTAGAAAATAAATAAGAGGAACATTGAACCTGTGATGAAGAAGAAATAATCCTAAATCCTAAAACTAAATCCTAAGAGAGAGTAACTACATCTAAAACTAAAAATTATGATTTATGAGCCGGTTCTTATGAATGAATAGATTCCCCCACTTTATAGCCTCTAATATGTGTTTTCTGGGCCGAAAACTGGGTCGAAAACAGCCCAGAAATCGCTGGAGAAGAAAACGGCCACGCTGATTTTTGGAACTGCGACGGTTCCGCGTGGAGCGCGCATTCGCATCACCTAGCGTTAGGGCAACTATGGCATATTATATATCAAATCGAATCTCTGGATGTTATCTTTCCAACGCAACTAGAACCGCATCGTTTGGACTTCTATAGCTAAAGTTATAGCCATTTGAGTGCGAAGAGGTCAAGCTGGACATCTTAGCAATTTCTCCAACTTCTTGTATTCTTTCCACTTTTGCATGCTTCCTTTCCATCCTCTGAGCCATTCCTGCCCTGTAATATTTGAAATCACTTAACACACATATCAAGGCATCTAATGGTAATAAGAGAGGATTTAAACATAGGGAACTTAAGGCCAAAGAAGTCTGTTTTCAATCAAAGCACATAATTAGGAAGGCAAATGTAAAACCATGCAAATAGTATGAATAAGTGGGTAAAGAGTTGATAAAAACCACTCAATTGAGGACAAGATAAACCATAAATTAGTGGTTTATCAACCTCCCCACACTTAAACAATAGCATGTCCTCATGCTAAGCTCAAGAGAACTAAAAGAGTGAAGGGGAATGGTAAAATGTATGAAATGCAATCCTATCTATATGAATGTAACTACATGTAAAATGTTTGTACCTACTTGGTTAAAAGTAAATAAATTCTCCAAGAATAAATATGAATCAAATTCCACTAATTCAAATTACACAATAAAAGACAAGTAAACTTGTAAGAAGATAGCTCATGAAAGCAGGGAACATAGAATCGAGCATCGAACCCTCACTGGAAGTGTATGCACTCTAATCACTCAAGTGTCTTAGGTTTGATTCTCTCAATTCTCTACTAACCTTGCTTTCTAAGGCTTGCTCTTCATCTAACAATCAACATAAATTTAATGCACAGATACAATATCAAGATGTCTTTTAAGGGTTGTAATGGGGTTAGGGTCAAGGTAGGAATGTATTTGGCCAAGTGGACTAAAATCTGAATCCTTAATTAACTTAAACTTTCCACCTAAATTTAGACAATTCATGTAATCATAATACCACATCTAACTATCCATTAACCATCTTTTCCACATATTCATGCATTTTAATTTCAAGTACAGTACATATGCATTGCTTTCACCACTTACTTTGGGGCATTTTGTCCCCTTTTTGCTTAATTGCTCATATATATATTTTTTTTCTTTTCTTTTATTTTTCTCAATGCATATGATTAAATTATTGGATGCATGAATCATGTCCTAAACATTTTTTTCACATTTTCAGAAAATTCTAACATACTCAATTCTCAAACCAAATGTTTTCAAATTCAACTTTCCCACACTTAATTCATGAGCACTCTCACTAGTCTAAGCTAACCAAGAATTCAAATTAAGGACATTATTGTTTTCCGCTTAGAGTTAATGATGTGCTAAAGTAAAGAACAAAGGGGTATAATAGGCTCAACATTGGTTTGCAAAGAATAATGAAAGGGTAAGGCCATATGGGTATGTAAGCTCAGTGAAACAAAGGCCTCAATCATGTAAGTGTATGCATACATCAAACCATGGAAATATAGAATTAAGCAAGACAAAGATCACAATTTTAGAGAGAAAAACACACACCAAAAATAAAATATTAGTTGATAAAATGCAACCAATCAAATAGGCTCAAAATCTCACAGGTTTTGTGTGTTCAAGTTCTAGCCCATGTTCCAGTATAATATTTCTTCAAACAAGTTTAACATTAAATTTTATTCAAATTAGTGAAATGGTCTAAAAGGTTTCTTGAAAAAGAAAATATTACTTCAACCAAGTGGTAAAATATGCACAAATTCAAATAATTATGCAATCAAACATGCAAATGCAACAACTAACAAGGAAAATAAACCATTGGTGTTGAGATAGAAGAGTAACTAACCTATGGAGATCGATATCGACCTCCCCACACTTAAAGATTGCACCGTCCTCGGTGCATGCTGAGATGTGCAGGTGGACGGGTTGTTCCAACTGATGCTTTTCTTCAAGGATTGTGTAGATGGACTTGTTTGTCTCCCCTTTTAGAAGTTTCTCCCTTTTTTCGTCTTCGGTGGCTAGCCTGAAAGAAGAAAAAAAAAAGAACAGTAACCCAGAAATAAAGATAAAATAAAATATAGTTGGGTTAATGCCAGATAATGAGGGTCTCAATTACATGGTAGTTACAACATGCAAATGAGAAAACAGTAGAAGTACATGGCAAATCAAGAGTGCAAAAATTTGCAAAAATAGGGAAGAGAGTGTGGGAAAGGAGAGATAATATAAATTCATGTCAATGTAAAAGTAATACAGGTATAAAAGATTGACATTGATATAAATAATATTACCTATCCATAATGAAACAAGTCACTAAGCACCCAAAAAAATTCAAGAAAAGATGCAACAGTTAAATAAGAAAATTAACACCAAAGGAAAAATAATGAATTTAGAAAAGAAAAGAAAAATATGCACAAAATTAAGATGCAATGAATGAAATATTCAAATAAATTAAGTAAAATAGAATGAAGATGAAAAGGAGTAAGAAGTGAAAGAAATAAAGTAAGAAAGAAAGAAGAAAAGATAGAGGAAATTAGGATTAGAAAAGAAAAGATAAGATAATTGGCGCTGATCTGGATAAGTTGTGCGGCGCAGGCGACGCGAACGCGTGAGTGACGCGGTCGCATGGTGCGCGATAAGGTCAGGTGACGCGGATGCGTGGGTCACGCGATCGCGTGGCCTGATTTGTGCGATTGGCGCGAGTGCAGCCTCGCGTTCGCGCAACTCTCTGTTTTAAACTCTTTGTGCTAATTTTCAAGGTGACGCGTTCGCGTGGTGGACGCGATCGCGTGGTTGACCTTATTTCTAATATGACGCGGACTCGTGGGTGACGCGTTCGCGTGGGAGGACTTGGGCTTCTAGCACGAGTCCAGCCCTACTCCAACAAAACTTTCGGCCATGCACCCCTTTTACGTCGATCTGTTGGAGCACGCGTTCGCGTGGGCGTCGCGGACGCGTGGGAGGCTATTTTCCAAATGACACGGCCGCGTGGGTCACACGGACGCATGGGCATGTTTGAGCCTAAAGCGCGCCTCCAGCCACGCTTTCACGTGACTTTTTGTTTACTTTCTTTTCTTCACAACGCACTGGTGACGCGGACGCGTCAGCGACGCTGCCGCATCGCGTGCGTGATTTTTTTTATAATGCAGTATGCAGAATGCAATGCTAATATGAATGTTACGCAAAACTTCAGGTTCAATACAATAAAATAAAATAAAACTCGAAAACAAATAAAACTAAATAAAAAATGAAAAAGGAACGATCATACCATGGTGGGTTGTCTCCCACCTAGCACTTTTAGTTATTGTCCTTAAGTTGGACATTTGGAGAGTCCTTTGTTATGGTGGCTTGTGCTTGAACTCGTCTTGAAACTTCCACCAATGCTTGGACTTCCAATAAGCTCAATCAATACCAAGTAAATTCCTCAAGCTTTGATGGAGTTCTTCACAAGCTTTGAGCTCCCAGAGTTGATCTTCATATATTCCTGGATCCCAAATCTTGTTTCTACACCCGTCTTCAAGTTGATTATCATGATTCCATCTGGGTGGTTCAGCTTTAGAATTCTCACTGAAGCGTCCAAACAACTTCCTAGACCCATTCGATTGAGCTCTACACCAACCCTTGCATTTAAACTTTGAGCACACAACCATGTTGAACCTTGCATGACAACTCCAACTACTAACCATCTTCCTTTTATGCTTAATGCCACAAAGAGCTCTAAGCTGACCATCTGTTTCAAGTAAAGCATATTCAAGTGAGCTAATTAAGCTTAGAGATGAAAGATTTACCCACTTGAATGAAGGAATGGATGGTGATGGCTTTGGGGGAGAGGTCTCCAACAGCATTGGCAAGGTGATTTCCAGCTCCAGTCCCTTGAGTTCTTCCTTGTCAACTTCTACCTCCTTGTAAGTCTTCCTCTTGGTAGCTTTCTTCCAATTCAATCTCTTCTTTATTGCTCACCAAGGGCATGGGAGGCTGTGCTTCTTCTTCTGTAATCTCCATCTCTTGACCAACCTCTTCCAAGTCTTCAACTATGATATGCCTTGGAGGTTGTACACCCTCCTCAACATCAAATGCAACCGTCTTGGAAGGAGGTTCTATGTCTTGACTTTCCCATGGAGGTTCAGCATCTCCCAAGTCTTCAACCACTTCTTCCTTTTTAATAATTGTTGCTTTGTCCAGTTGTTTAATTATAAGACCATACTCATCCTCGATGATTTTCTTTTCATGACAACTCCTTTCAACTACTCCTTCATCTTCAAGGGTCTCTCCTACCTTTACCCGTAGGACCTCCTCTAGCTCTGACGTTAGGATTTTTGCCAGTAAAGAATTTTATAAAAATAGTCGCGTTGTAGGTATAGTTTCTAAACCAACAGAAATCCCTTCGTACAAATGTTTTGGTTGTCACATGTAACAAACCCCTAAATAAATTGATAACCGAAGTATTTAAACCTCGGGTCGTCTTCTCAAGGAACTGCAGGGAAGTATGTTCTTATTATTGGTTATGAAGATTGTAAATTGGGGTTTTTAAGATGAGGGACAAGTAATTTAAAGTGCAATCAAAATAAGTAAAAGACTGTAAAATAAATAAATAACTGTAAAATACACTTTTGGTAAGGTATGAGAAATTGGAAGTCCAATCCTTGTTATCCTTATCAATGATGATGAAAATTGAATCTTAATTCCGCTTAGTTAGCCTTTACTTAAAGTAAAGAAAGGTCAAGTAACTAATTAGTTTGATCTTCAAATCCTAGTTAATCCCTAAGGAAAGATTGGGATTATTGAAGTTCAATTCAATTAGCAAAGATAACAATTATCAATCATGTTTGAGTTTGATAACTCCTGAGTTACTAATTTCTTAACCAAGACCAAAAGGGGAAAAGGTAAATCTACCGGAATAAAAATGTCTTCAGATTGGAAGCAACAGTAACATAAATAAAGGAAAGCAATCATAAACTGAAATACCTCAAATAATATTAATTCAAAGAATAATCTGTAACATAGAAGAATTCATAAATTAAATTGAGAAGATAAATAAAAAGGGAATATTGAACCTGATAAAAAGAGATAACCCTGAAAGCGAATAAAATCCTAAATCTAAATCCTAAAAGAGAGAGGAGAGAACCTCTCCCTCAAAACTACTTCTAAATCATGAAAAGTAACTAATTGGAGACTCTCCTTCTGAATGGATGCATTCCCCCACTTCATAACCTCTGATCTGTGCCTTCTGGACTTGGATTTGGGCCAAAAAGGGCTTCAGAAATCGCTGGGGGCATTTTCTGTAATTTCTGGTGTGTGGCCTCTGTCACGCGTCCGCGTGGGTCACGCGGTCGCGTCAATTGGAGTTTTCCTTGCCACGCAGTCGCTTCAGTCATGCGTCCGCGCCATATGCATTTCACTCAAGGCACGCGATCGCGTCAATCACGCGGTCGCGTCACTACCATTTCGTGCTGGCATGCAGCCGTGTCGCCCATGCGATCGCATCACTGCCAGTTTCTTCAAAAACTCCATTTTATGCTTTCCTTCCAATTTTGTATGTTTCCTTTCCATCCTTTAAGTCATTCCTGCCTTAGAAGATCTGAAACTACTTAACACACGAATCACGGCATCGAATGGAAATAAAGGGTAATTAAAATAATTACTTTTAAAGCGTAGGAAACATGTTTTTCACATACATCACATAATAAGGAAGGGAAAGTAAAACCATGCAATTTATATGAATAAGTGAGTGAAGGATTGAATAAATCACTTAAATTAGGCACAAAATATATCATAAAATATGGGTTTATCAACCTCCCCACACTTAAACAATAGCATGTCCTCATGCTAAATCCAAGATAAAGAGTAAGGTAAGGTTGAAGTGGTGGAATCTCATGCAATGCAATCTATTCTAAATACAACTACCTAAATGAATCATGCAATTCTAATTTTTTTTTATTCACTTGTATATAAAACATACATGTAGTTAAATTAATTCACATTCTCAAGGAATCATATATGCATAGCCAAACCTTGGATAATGATGAAGCACTTTTACAATTGAGATGGGAAAGAAAAATATTTTACAAACTTGCAAGACAATTAGCAATTTAAGCAGAGATATATGTTGATGAGTTATTGAACCCTCACTAGATTTTTTGTTTACTCTCTAGCCACTCAGTGTTTATTGGGTTAATCACTCTTTTCTTCTTTTTATCCTTACTTTCTATAACTTTGTTCTTCATCTAACCAATCAACAATTATAGAATATAGGCATACAAAAATCATGAGGTCTTTAATTAAGGTTGTAATGGGGCCAAGGTAAAGGTAAGGGTATATGTATAAGGCTAAGTGAGCTAATTAAGTGAATCCTTGATTAGTCTAAGATCTCACCTAACATACATGTTTTGTAAAGCAAAGCTTCTTTACCTATTTTCCCATATTTTTCCCACTTTTCATGTTACATGCTCGTATTTAATTTTTATTTATTTTTACCCCATGTGCATTGCTTTTTGCATTTAGGGAATTCTTTTGTATCCCCTTTATTCAAATACTGAAACTTTTTTTTTAATGCACATGGTAATTCAATTATTTTGATTTTACATGAGCATGCTTCCCAAAATTTTTATTTTGAATTATGTTATTCTTTTTAACTTTCTACCCTTTGTTTTTATCATCCATGTTCCCAATAGGTTTCCCTGCTTACACAACACACAATTTCTATCTTAAGCTAACCAAGGATTCAACTTGGGATTTTTATTTTGTTTTTCTGCTTAAGGCTTGTAATGTGGTTATAAAATAAGAGGGGATTAAAGGCTCAAGGGGGCTAACAAGGGTGATGTAAAAGGTAGGCTAATTTGGAAATAGTGAGCTAGAATCAAACAATGGCATCAATCACTTTCTTGGTATGTATCTATATTCTATAATCAGACATATAGATTAAAACAAAGTAAAGAACACCAGAATAAATAAGAAGGGCGGAACACACAGGAATAAAATATGATGGTTTAAATGTAACCATGCAATTAAGCTCAAAACTCATAGGCTGTGTGCTCTCTAACTCAAAAATCATATATCAGTTATATATTTCAAGCAAGTAAAAATTAAGAGTTCCCATTATTCTCAATGTAAATCTTAAGGTGGCTTTAAAGTTCTAGTGTTTCTCCTTGATGAAATGTTGTTAACTAACTAACATCTAATGCTATATACAAGGTGTGGGTTGTTTTTATTCTATTCAAGTCTCTAGTTTACTTTCTTTTTATATTTTTAATTTAAACTAAGTTATCTTATGCTAAAAAGGGTAAACTATACTAATCAATCCACATTTTCTATAACTAATAAGTTAGAATTGCAACTAAACTAAATGGCTAAAATATGAACTAAAGTGCAAAATACAGAAATATAGTAAAAATACATGAAAATAGCAATGTATAAGTGCTGAGAAATAAAAATAAAGATCAAAATACAGAAAAAGAACAAAATAAAATAAAAAAGGGTCTGTAGTGGTTCACCAAAAAATACGCCAGAGATGGCGACCTCTCCACACTTAAAATGAAGCATCGTCCCTGATGCTCACTCAAGCAAGGTGTGAAGGGGTGTCATCACTGGAAGGATGGGTAGCTGGGGTCTCTGTGGTGGTGGTCGGAGGATCTGCCTGCTGCAGAGGAGGTGCTGACTGAATAGGAACCTCAGGGTTTGCAGCCTGAATCTGATGCGGGGCCTCCTGATGTGATGCAGCCTGCTCTGTGCCTGCCTGCGCAGCCTCTCTCTGTGGATGGGTCTCTGCCTCGTGGTCATCCGCCTCCTCCTCAGATGGCTCTGATGGGGTGTCAGGCTCGGAGGGGATGTCGCTGCTAGAACGGATCATCAGCTTCAGGTGCTCATAGCGTCGCTTGCTGCGATGCTCAGATCTCTCGTATCGCCGTCGGTTGTGGCGCTCCATCTGGTCTAGCTGCCAAAACAGGCGGTGCACTAAGTGATAAACCAGCTCTGAGGCAGGTGGAGGTGCAGTGGTGGTAGCAGGGGTAGCTGTAGAGGAAGAGGGGCCGGCAGATGGTGTGGTTGTCTCATCAGTAAGAGTGAAGAATGGAGGTTTGTAGCCCAAAGCCAGAAAGTTTCTGCTGTGAGGGATAATTTTCTTACATTCTGCAGCAGGTGGCTTCTCATCAGCATCCTCTCAAGGCACGTCAGCTCGACGGCCAAGCTGTGTAATCAGATATGGAAAGGGGAGAGTGCCTCGGACGTGGACCCTGGCCATGTAGTACCGAATAAAGCGTGGTAGGTACAGGTCCTTACCCTCCATCACACACCATAGGAGGGTGATCATAGCGGCAGGTAGCTCCGTCTCGTGAGTACTCAGCATAATAAAGTTGCTTAGGATCTGATGCCATAGCCGAGCCTCATCGTTCAAGTATGCCCGCTTGATTCCCTTAGGCGTGGTGGTGTTCTGACCCATGACCCATGGAACAGTAGGGTCAAGGGCTATCCGTGCCTTGACGGCATCCCAGTCAAACTTCATGAAGCGCATGTCCTCCTCAGCCTGTTGATAACCATCTGGCTGATCGGATTTAGGCAGGAGCTTCAGAACATCCTCTATGGCCTCTTTAGTGACCAGTATCTGCTTCCCTCTTAGGTTGACTGCATCTAGGGAAGTTTTGAAGTAATTGCAGTAAAATTCCCGTACCCAAGATGCATTGACCTCAGTCAGGTTTCTCTCCAGGAAGAACTAGCCTCTTTGTTTGATCTGATCAGAGGTGTATTGTTGGAGTTCTTCTGGGATCTTCAGAGTCCTCTCCAGGTACAGGTTCCTGGAGGTTGCAAACACTAGATACTTCAGCTCATAGTATCGGTTTGTAAACTTAATGGGATCAGTAGCAGGGAGTAGCTGGTCAGCCTTCTCCTGCGGGGTAAAGTGTTTCTCCCGCCAGGAGTCATCATGCATGATGTTTAGGATGGACATGGAGGATTCTCTTTTTTTTCGTTTGCCAGTTGTTGCCTTTCCTTTTCCCTTTCTTTGGGTGTCAGACATCCTGAAAAATAGAAAACCAGGATATAATAAAAACAGAAAAACAAATAGGCAAATCACAAAATAAGCATATAATGGCAAAGGAGCAGTGGAGTAATGAAAATGAGTTAAGTAAATGTGCATTAAGGATTGTATAGGAATTAGAAAACTGAGAAGAAAAATTCACAATCCAAAATGTATGAGAAATCATGTTAATTAGGAAAATGTATCATTATGCCTTGGTTAGAAGGTGAAAGAGAATAGTGAAAAACCAATAAAGATGTTTTGAATGGTTAGGTTGGTTAGGAATGAAAAAAGAGTTTAGGAAGTTAAAATTAGTGAATTAGTAAAAAGTGGGTTAGAGTAAGTGGCATAATGAGCAATTTCTAAGTAACAAGCATTCTCAATTAGAAGCTACAGTTAACTCATATCCAAACAAGGGAATCAGGTTGATGATGAATCAAAAACTAGAAGCTAAACATCAAAAATGCAGATTATGAACCAGGAAATTAAAAAGAATAAGAAAACTTGCCCTGGTATTCATGAATTGGTTTTGGTAAAAGCAGAGTAAAGCAAAGTTCAAAGTGCCAAAACCAAGATATGAATGGAAACAAAACAGTTTACAGAAAATTGGGCAGCATTTCGGCTAAAAGTGGATGTTCCCGGAAATAAGAAATTATAGCATATGAACAATACTAACAGTAACAGCAGAATTGCGAAATTAATGAAACAGGTAGCAAGAACAGCGCAATTAATCAGGCCTAAATCCACTAATCACATCCTGGGCTACCTAACCACCTAGAATCCACTACAACATGCATATCTAACTAGTCTAATTATGAAGGTAAACAGAAAAATATGTAATTAACTATGAATTGATAGAAGGGTGGTGTTCAGCGGAACCTGGAAGGCGTAGGAAAGAAGGTGGGTAGAGAGGTGGCTAGGGGATGGTGGTGGTGGCAGCTGATGCGGCGGTGGAGGGTGGCACGGCGGCGGTGAGGGCTGTTCGGAGGCAGGGGGTTTGGAAAGGTAATGGGGGAGGGGTTAAGGGGGAAGGAAGGGAAGGGGGGTGTGGGTGGTGGTGGGTGGTGCGGCTGGGACGGAGCGGCGGCGGTGGGTGTGGCGGTCGCGGAGGGGGGCAGTGGTGGTGGAGGGAAGAGGAAGAAAGAAGAAGAAGAAGAAAGAGGGGGAAGGGGGGTGGCGTGGCGGTGGGTTCTGGGTGGTCGACGGGGGCGGCGGTGGTTGGTGGTGGTGGCTGGAAGTTGGTGGGGGTTGGTTGCAGAGAAGAGAGGAAGGAGAAGGGGGGTGGGGGGGCGCGAATGGGTAGGGTTTCGCGTGGCTGG
>NC_029786.2:54387587-54398321 GCF_000816755.2 Arachis ipaensis | reverse complement strand
TCAATCCTTCAATCCCTGTGGGATCGACCTCACTCCCGTGAGTTTTTATTACTTGATACGACCCGGTACACTTGCCGGCTAGTTTTGGGTGTTTTGGGAGAGATTCGTTTCTCATCAAAATATCTCATCAAGGGGGCGCGGCGGTAGGGGGCGTGGCGGTGACGGCAGCGTGGTGAGGTGGTAGTCGCGGAGGAGGGGCAGCGGGGGTGGAGGGAGAAGAGGAAAGAAGAAGAAGAAGGAGGGGGAAGGAGGAAGGGGGGTGGCGTGGCGGTGGGTTCTGGGTGGTCGACGGGGGGCGGTGGTCGGTGGTTGTGGCTGGGAGTTGGTAGTGGTGGAAGGTTGCAGAGAGGAGAGGAAGGAGAAGGGGCTGGGGGGGCGCGAATGGGTAGGGTTCGCATGACTGGGGGTTAGTGAATTTGAATCCACGCGGTCGCGTGGCTGGGGTGGAATGGGAGTTGACGCGATCGCGTGGGTGGCGCGATCGCATGAAATGGGAAAAAGGATTAATGACGCGGTCGCGTGAGGCATGCGACCGCGTCGCTGGAAATTGTGCTAAACGCACAATTCCAGCGTCATTTCAGCGCAACTCTCTGTCTCCTTTGGGGTGTTGTGCAATCCACGCAACGCGATCGCGTCGCTCACGCTGTCGTGTGGAATTGGTGTTGTGCAAGTGATGCAATCGCGTCAGGGACGCAATCGCGTGGGTCATTTTATGCGAAACACACAACAGTCACATGATTCCAGCCTAACTCTCTGGACGTTGGGGATTTATGCCGATCTCCAGATCACGCGGCCGCGTGAATGACGCGGACGCGTGGGAGTGTTTTTCACAAGTGACGCGATCGCATGAGTGATGCGGTCGCGTCGCGCACCCTTTTATTTTATACAGGTATGCAATTATGCAGTATGCAATGCGAATGAATAATATTCAGGTTCAATTGAAAAGGAAAACAAAGATAAATAACACGAAATAAAATTGAAAAAAAACGACCATACCATGGTGGGTTGTCTCCCACCTAGCACTTTTAGTTAAAGTCCTTAAGTTGGACATTGGATGAGCTTCCTGTTATGGCGACTTATGCTTAAATTCATCCAGAAATCTCCACCAATGCTTGGAATGCCAACAGCCTCTGGGGTCCCAAACTAGGCATGTAAAGCTTCTAAGCAGCTTCAAACAGATTCTCAGGCTCCCGGGGTGACGAATGTCAGAATAGATTCCAGGATCCCAAACTTTGCTTTTAAATCCGCCTCCGTCTTGATCTATATTTTTCCATCTGGGTGGTTTAGAAATTAGATTCTCACCAAGGTGACCAAATGTTTTCCTAGATCTATTCGATTGATCATGATGCCAATCCGTGTACTTCAAGTTGAAGCGTGGAACCTTATTGAACCTTGTGCACCAGCTCTGAGTACGAGCCATTTCCCTCTTACTCTTAAAGCCGCAGAGAGCTCTAAGCTGGCCATCTGTTTCAAGAAAACCATATTCAAGTGGGAAAATAAAGCTAAAGGTTAAGGATTGTACCCATTTGAAGCTTGTATTGGGTGGTAATGGCCTTGGGATAGGTGTTTCCAGTGGTTCTGTGAGTTCTACTCCCTTGTGCTCTTCTGTGAATTTCTCCACTTCTGTGCAATATTCTTCAGATGCATCCATGTCCTGATCAAAGCCTTCTGTGTCTTCCTCATCACTTAAGTCATAAACGGGAGGTTGAGAGAAATCTACCTCCGTATCATCTTCGTAGTCACTTGGGGAAGATTCTTCGATCTCAGAGAATTCACCCGCGGATGCAAGTTCATTACTGGGAGAACTTAACTTGAGATTATCATCATCAAGGAACTTACTTCTTGGATTATTCCGTCTAGTTCTTCATAAAAGATTTGCTGTGGGAGTTGTGCACTATCCTCCTTAGCATCAATTGTAACGTTCTTAACAGAATTCTCCACAACTTTCGATTACCATGGAAGTTCAGCATCTCCTAAGTCTTCAACAAACTCCTCTTCTTTCATAATGACAGCTTCCTCTACTTGTTCTAATACGAAGTCATGCTCTGTCTTGTCCACTGGAGTTTCTAGTATCTTCTTCATGCTACGTTCTTCTTTATATTGTCCACATGGGGCTGTGGGAGGTCCTTGAATGTTTAAACGTCTAGAAGATAATAAACTTACTGCCTGCTCCAATTGATGAAGGGTTGTTTGGAGTTGATCTACTGTTTCCTTGAGGCAAACCTCTGATTCTTGGGGTGATAGATTTGGACGTGGTACATGGGGAAGTGGTGGTGTTTGGGAGTAATTGGATTGGAATTGGGGTAAATGAGGATCATATGGTGGTGAATGGTGAAAAGGAGCTTGTGAGTGTAGTGGTTCGAAGTTATGTTGAGAGGATGGCCTATAAGCACAAGGTGGGGCTTGTTGGTAACTACAAGGTTGTCCACCATGTCTATTGGCTTGGTATGCATTGTAGAATGGTCTTTGTCCATGATATCTTGGAGGTTGTTGTTGCCTAAAGGATTGATCATATCCTCTTGGCTCCATCCATCTTTGATTGCTCTGACCTTGATGCATGTTCCTGTTATAACTTTTACTCCTTTCAACAATATCAGAACCAAACTCAAAGCGAGAGGGGTGAGAATTCATAGTAGCTAAATAGAAATAAAAAGGGAAAAATAAAGACAAATAAACAAGTAAAAGAAAAATATTTACAATAACCAATAATAAGGCACACGATTGCAGTTCCCCGGCAACGGCGCCATTTTGACGTTAGGATTTTTGCCAGTAAAGAATTTTATAAAAATAGTCGCGTTGTAGGTATAGTTTTTAAACCAACAGAAATCCCTTCGTACAAACGTTTTGGTTGTCACACGTAACAAACCCCTAAATAAATTGATAACCGAAGTATTTAAACCTCGGGTCGTCTTCTCAAGGAACTGCAGAGAAGTATGTTCTTATTATTGGTTATGAAGATTGTAAATTGGAGTTTTTAAGATGAGGGACAAGTAATTTAAAGTGCAATCAAAATAAGTAAAAGACTGTAAAATAAATAAATAACTGTAAAACACACTTTTGGCAAGGTATCAGAAATTGGAATTCCTATCCTAGTTATCCTTATCAATGATGATGAAAATTGAATCTTAATTCCACTTAGTTAGCCTTTACTTAAAGTAAAGAAAGGTCAAGTGACTAATTAGTTTGATCTTCAAATCCTAGTTAATCCCTAAGGAAAGATTGGGATTATTGAAGTTCAATTCAATTAGCAAAGATAACAATTATCAATCATGTTTGAGTTTGATAACTCCTGAGTTACTGATTTCTTAACCAAGACCAAAAGGGGAAAAGGTAAATCTACCGGAATAAAAATATCTTCAGATTGGAAGCAATAGTAACATAAATAAAGGAAAGCAATCATAAACTGAAATACCTCAAATAACATTAATTCAAAGAATAATCTGTAACATAGAAGAATTCATAAATTAAATTGAGAAGATAAATAAAAAGGGAATATTGAACCTGATAAAAAGAGATAATCCTGAAAGCGAATAAAATCCTAAATCTAAATCCTAAAAGAGAGAGGAGAGAACCTCTCCCTCAAAACTACTTCTAAATCATGAAAAGTAACTAATTGGAGACTCTCCTTCTGAATGGATGCATTCTCCCACTTCATAACCTCTGATCTGTGCCTTCTGGACTTGGATTTGGGCCAAAAAGGGCTTCAGAAATCGCTAGGGACGTTTTCTGTAATTTCTGGTGTGTGGCCTCTGTCACGCGTCCGCGTGGGTCACGCGGTCGCGTCAATTGGAGTTTTCCTTACCACTTGGTTGCTTCAGTCATGCGTCCGCGCCATATGCATTTTGCTCAAGGCACGCGATCACGTCAATCACGCGGTCGCGTCACTGCCAGTTTCTTCAAAAACTCTGTTTTATGCTTTCCTTCCAATTTTGTATGTTTCCTTTCCATCCTTTAAGTCATTCCTGCCTTAGAAGATCTGAAACTACTCAGCACATGAATCACGGCATTGAATGGAAATAAAGGGTAATTAAAATAATTACTTTTAAAGCGTAGGAAATATGTTTTTCACATACATCACATAATAAGGAAGGGAAAGTAAAACCATGCAATTTATATGAATAAGTGAGTGAAGAATTGAATAAATCACTTAAATTAGGCACAAAATATATCATAAAATATAGGTTTATCAAGATCCTTATGAAGTATGGATTCGCGAAGATGATTCCTCTTTCCTGTTCCATATCAATAGCATAATTGGGATCATCTTGCTCTTGGATTGATGGATGTGGGTGCTCTCCCATGGAAGGTGGTGATGGAATGAAAAGATCATTATGTGGTTGAAAAGGAAGTGCACTAGAGCTTGAGGGTTGAATATTGGAGGTAGAGGGTTGGTTCATGCGGTATATAAGATTTTGGAGTGTAGAGGTGAGACCAATGATATTAGAGATGAGTGTATTGTTATCCAATGGAGGTTGGGGTGGATCTATGTATGGTTCATTTGGTTCATAGGGTGGTTGGTATGGTGGATGTGGGTTAGGGTCATATGGAGGTAAATGGTGTAAAGGGGCTTGTGAGTTTGGTGGTTCAAAGGTATGTTGGGGAGGTGGTTCATAAGCATATGATGGGGGTCCATCATATCTATCATCTTGGTATGCACCTCGGAATGGTTTTTGACCATAGTGATTTGGTGGGTGATGGTTGTCACGAAGGGGTCCACTATAACTATTGTCTTGACATGCGTTGTTGAATGGTCGTGGTCCATGGTATCTTGGAGGGTGTTGTTGCCTAAAGAGTTTATCAGATCCTCATGGCTCCTTCCATCTCTGATTGTTTTGACCTTGATGCATGTTCCTGTTATAATTTCCATTCTTTGCAACAGCATTGGAACCAAACTCAAAGCGAGAGGGGTGAGAACTCATAATAGTAAATAAAAATTAAAAACGAAAATAAAAACAAATTTTAAATTAAAAGGTTATTGAAATTTAAATTTTGAATTTGAAAATTAAATTTTAAAATTTGAAATTTGAAACTTTGAATTTTAAATTTTTGAAATTTGATTTTTTTTTTGAAATTTGAAAATTGAAATTTGAAATTTGAAATTTGAAATTTAAATATTGAATTTTGAAATTTGATTTTTTTTTTTTTTGAAAAAGATATGATTTTTTTGAAAAATATTTGAATTTTGAAATTTGATTTTTTTTTTTTTTGAAAAAGATATGATTTTTTTGAAAAATATTTGAATTTTGAAATTTAAATTTGAAATTTTAAATTTTGAAATTTGATATTTGAATTTTAATTTTTTTTTAATTTGAATTTTGAAAATTGAAATTTGAAATTTGAAATTTGAGTTTTAAATTTTGAATATTTGAATTTAATGAGGAAAGAGAAAAACAATAAAATGACACTAAACTTAAAATTTTTAAATCAAAATGAAGAAAACAACTAAGAACAACTTGAAGGTCAAGATGAACACGAAGAACAACTTGAAGATCAAGATGAACATCAAGAACAAATTTTTGAAAAAAAAAATTAATAACTAAATAAAAACCAATAACCTCTTAATTTACGAAAAAAAAAATAAAAATAAATAAACAAGCAAAAAGCAAATATTTACAATAACCAATAATAAGGCACACGTTTACAATTCCCCGGCAACGGCGCCATTTTGAAGAACTGAAGATTGATGGTTTAGAAGTTATAGTAAACTCTCGTTGCAAGTATAGTTACTAAACCAAGCAATCAACCTTTCTTACAAACGTTTTGGTTGTCACAAGTAACAAACCCCTTTAAAATTGATAATCGAGTATTTAAACATCGGGTCGTCTTCTCAAGGAACTGCAGGGAAGTATGTTCTTATTATTGGTTATGAAGATTGTAAATTGGGGTCTTTGAAAGTAAGAAACCAGTATGTTAAATGATAAGAAAAATAAAATAGAAATAATAAAATAAACTCTTGGCAAGGTATTAGAACTGGAAGTCCTATCCTTATCAATTGTGATGAGAATTGGATTTTAATCCCACTTTGTTAACCTCTAACTATGAAGGTAAATCAAGTGAATTAATTAGCTTAATCCTCATGTCCTAGTCAATTCCTATGGAAAGACTAGAGTTATTGGAGCAACTCCCAATTTCAACCACTGCTTTATTTGACAGCTCAAGCGTTACCAATTACTTAACTCAAGCCAAAAGGGAGAAAATATCTAAATTAAATCAAAAGCATCAATATAAATAAAGCAAAGCAATCTTAAATCTGAAATACCTCAAATAATATTAATTAAGAAAATCATAACATGAATGTAGCATAAGCCAAATTGAAAAGATAAATAATAATTAAAGGTATATAATAAAAGTAGAAAATAAATAAGAGGAACATTGAACCTATGATGAAGAAGAAACAATCCTAAATCCTAAAACTAAATCCTAAGAGAGAGGAGAGAACCTCTCTCTCTAAAAACTACATCTAAAACTAAAAATTATGAATTATGAGCCAGTTCTTATGAATGAATGGATTCTCCCACTTTATAGCCTCTAATCTGTATTTTCTGGGTCGAAAACTGGGTCAAAAATAGCCCAGAAATCGCTGGAGAAGAAAACTGCCACGTTGATTTTCGGAACTGCGACGCGTCCGCGTGGAGCGCGCATTCACATCGCCTAGCGTTAGGGCAACTATAACATATTATATATCAAATCGAAGCTCTGAATGTTAGCTTTCCAACGCAACTAGAACCGCATCGTTTGGACCTCTGTAGCTAATGTTATAGCCGTTTGAGTGCGAAGAGGTCAAGCTGGACAGCTTAGCAATTTCTCCAACTTCTTGTATTCCTTCCACTTTTGCATGCTTCCTTTCCATCCTCTGAGCCATTCCTGCCCTGTAATCTCTGAAATCACTTAACACACATATCAAGGCATCTAATGGTAATAAGAGAGGATTTAAACATAGGGAACTTAAGGCCAAAGAAGCATGTTTTCAATCAAAGCACATAATTAGGAAGGCAAATGTAAAATCATGCAAATAGTATGAATAAGTGGCTAAAGAGTTGATAAAAACCACTCAATTGAGTACAAGATAAACCATAAAATAGTGGTTTATTATATTATCATTAAACTATCACTCAAATTTTTGAATCTGGGGATTATAACTCTTTTTCTTTTCACAATCTTTAAATCCATAGCCACCAGGAATTCTTACGTTCGGATCTTATCACCTTCAAAAACATTGTCAAATTAGCCTTACTGCCCCACAACAAGGGTTTTACTGCTACAGTCCCTTTAAGTGATAAGATTAAATAGCCTGTACTTCCAGATTTAAAGAATAGTTTTGCATCATATGTACAGAGGTTAAGAACATGAATAGTAAATAAGAACATGAACAGTAAACATAATTTCCAGATTCATGAACCTCAGAGATAGTTTAATGATAATAATAATATTCTTACTTTTCCATCAGGCTCTGATACTAGATGGCCCAAAACAGATTAGGAGGGAAAGGGGAAGAAGGCGTAACAAAAGATAAAATGCAGTAACGTAAGAATGATGCAGAGACAAGGAAGTAAATATAAATTTAGATGCGGTATGAAGTTAGATGCGGCAGTAGTCCGCACGCATATGCAAGTTAGTATGAAATTAGATGTGGCGGTAGTCCACACACATATGCAAATGCAAAAGCTTAAATGAACACGAAATTGAAGAACTGAAAAATCTTTCTTGAAGTGGAAATATGATTGATAAGAAGAAGGGAGAAGAAGAAGAGCTGGAGAGCTTACAAGGAAACTCTCAGAGCTTCTCTCTCTAACCTCTCTCTATGATTGTGTAAAAATGAAGCGTGCCTCACAATGAGAACGAGGCCTCCTTTTATAATTGAAAATTTTACTGTTTCTACAGTACAGGTAAACATGACCTAGACTATAGCCACAGTACCGGTTTCAAATAGTTCCGGTAATTGTCTTGGCATTATTACAAGATTGATTGATTTTAATCATCAGCTAGACAAACTTCGAGACAATCTTCCTCAACTTGACTGTCTTTACCTTCTTCATCACTTTCTTCTTTAGATGAGGACTCTTCATCTTCTTGAAGCAAGTGAAGGATCTGTTGAAGCTTTCCTTTGATTGATTGCTTCGATTGTGAGGCTGCAAGGGCTGCCTGAATTTCTGCCTTTTGATTGAGAAACGAGGCCATTTCTAGATTTGAGATCTTCTGACTCTTGGGATTGGTTTTGAACCATTCTCTGACCTTTTCTGGATATGCCATTGATGAATCAAATTGAGACCACCATTTGACATAAACATGCCTTGGAAAATTGGGAATGCTTTAGGATGGTCTGGTTTTGTATATTGGTATTGCCACGAGAAGACCCAGGATAATGAGAAAATTGAGAAAAATTTTAACATTACAGGAACACATGTTTCCTTATTGTCAAATTTTGATTGAAATAGTTTATACCCTTCATCGGTAGGTGAGGGTAAGGTTTCTGGGATTGGCCCAAAGAAGTCCCACCATTGGTAGAACTAATTTGGAAAAACATAGTTTGAATTTCTTTTAAAATAAATTAAACATGAATGTCTGTACTGAGTATTTTGAAACCAAAATACTTTAGTCCAGGCTTCCATGTAGTCCCAATAATTAAAGCCTATTGGGTCATAGTTTTGAGAAAACTTTTGATTTTTATTTAGATTGTTCCCAAATTACTTTGGGGTCAGGACTTTGAGGATTTGGATTGTTGAATGGGTTATGAGTTCAGAATTGGTTTTGTCCTTGTAGTGTTTAATAGACACTGAGTCAGTATCTACTAAAATAAACTCATAAAATTGGCAAGTTTTATTGGGTGAGATTGGTTTGAAATGGAATCCGGTAGGAAAGATTTTTGGGATAACTTTGTTTGGCGATTCATCCCAAAATTCAGGCTCCATTTGGATAATGTTTGAATTTTTTGTGGGGATATAATTGGCTTGGGATTTTTGTGTTTTTGTTGTGATTGAGGATGTTTGTGGTGTTAGGGCTATGGCTTTTTCTTTTGGTTTATGTGCGATTATTTTTTGTTTGGCTGCTTGGGATATGAGTTGGGTCAGGTCAAGTTCTTCATCTGACTCACTGCATATGTCAGCCCAAGATTTTTTGTTAATTTTGGTGACACCTTGGTCTTGTAAGGCCAAAAGGGTTTGGATTGGGAAGGCTTAATCTGCCTTAGTTTGTTTGGCTTGATTAGTAGCTGGTTCACTAGATTGTTGGGTTGATTTTTTGGAGGGTTGTTGGATAGAAGACCCAGATTCATAATCAGATTGAGATTGCTTGGATGGCCCTGAGAGGGCTAAGCGAATGCCTTTGCCTCTGCCTCTTGAAGAGGCGATAATTGGCTTTTTAGGCATCTTGATCTTACTTGATTCCCTACAAATATTCACGTGTGAGAAAGTCAGGGAGAGAGTTTGAGTTGCCCTTGATGTGCTCAATTTCAAAATAAAAAATGCTTAAGATAGCTTGCCATCTGGCAAAAATTTGTTTTGATGCAAGATTTTTAACATCTTTTTGTAAGACTTCTTTGGCCGATTTGTAATCAACTCAGATAAAAAATTTTTGATTGCTCATCTTGAGGGATTTTGGATATTTTCCAATTGTCTATGGCTTGGTTGATATCTTCGAAGCAAACTTCTTCTTCGAAGATATTGCGTTTGGGAGAAAGTTCCTCAGGCCGAGTTACTTTCTCAGTAAGAGAATTGGAAGAAGAATGGGGTGAGCTTTTGTAGGGATTTATGATTCTTTGAAATCTTTTTCATAAGGAAGATCAACAATGTGTTCTTTTCTTTTCCAGAAGGCATGAGGCAAATCTGAACAGATAGACTTTTCAATTTGGTTTAAAAGACTTTTGATTTTATCTTGAGATGGTTTCAACAAAAGGAATGCATTCTGACATCATTGAGAAAACTGTAATACTTTTCTTTAAATGATGAGATTTGGAAAGCTGTATATGTACGTAAATACCATCCTCTATGGAGATCATACTCCTTAGAGTAAAGATTTTTACGTAAGGCTTCTTTGTTTATAACAAATTCTGTGCTACTCATGGGCATCATCATTCATAGAAGAATATGTTGGAGATTGAATAGATTGTAAATCAACATCATCATCAGTTTGATAAAATGGTTGAGAAATGTTTGAATTATTTTGTACCCCTGAAATATTAATTCCAGAATTTACAGATCTGGGAATTTTACTTGAAAATTGAGATTGTGAAGTCACAGAAAAAAATTTTCTCGTTGAAGCAAAATCATTAGATGTTCTTGCTTCAGATCTGAAAGAAAAAGAGTTTCGTCTGTCGAAGAAAATCTCTACTCTTCCTGATTCATCCTGTTTTATCTCTCGTAAGAGAGGTGCTTGTCTAAGTTGTGTTGGAATGGCTCTATCAATTGACCATGACTGGAGAAGGTCAATTTCATCCCACTTTATGAGCCTTGAGACCGTGACGTTGGCCTTTGTCATGTTTGTGACGAACAAAGTGGTTTCACGACCACTAGATTTGAGAAGGACTCTAGAATTACAAGTGTTCATGACCTTGTATTAAAAAATAAAACATAATTGATTAAAATAAATTTTACATAGTTGATTAACATAATTATGTAAAAAATAAAACATAGCAACTAAATTTAAATTTGTTAACTAATTGAAGCTAGGTAGATAATGTTTGACAATTATTTTAGCATTTAATTATTGATAGCTATTATTATTATTATTAATTGATAT
>NC_029786.2:54374981-54387510 GCF_000816755.2 Arachis ipaensis | reverse complement strand
CTACTACTATTATTATTATTATTATTATTATTATTATTATTATTATTATTATTATTATTAGTAGTAGTAGTAGTAGTAGTAGTAGGGTTAACTACGATTTTCGTACCTAAGGTAGGGGTTGAAAATTTTTTTCGTTCCCGACCTTTTTTTCGCTACAAAATTATCCCAAAGATTTTAGTTTGTTTTAAAATCGTTCTTCGAACAAAAATGTCATTCCCCCTCTTTTTCCAGAATGCAGAAACAGAAGTAGAACGCAGGAGCAGCATGCAGAAGCAGAATGTGGAAGCACAAAGCAGAAGTGAAGCAACAACAACAATGAAACAACAATAACTAGAAGAACAATACCAACAACAACAAGGGATAATAAAATCAAACAAAACCAAAAGCAAAACCAGAAAAATTAAAGAAAAAAGGGCTGCGGCAGTGGTTGGGGAGGAGGGGCTGCGGCGGTGAACTGCAAATCGCGAGGGGAGGAGAGATGCGATGGTGGTGGCGGATCACGTGGAAAGGGCTGCGGCAGTGGTGGTGACGCCGCGAATTGCGAAGAGAATAGCGATGCGGTGGCGGCGGCGACGTGGGTGTGTGCTGAGGAAGAAAGGAGCAGCGGCGTCGGCGACGGCGTGGAGATTCTCCACTCTCCATCATAGGGGGTGGCGCTACCTTTCTTTTTTTTTGTTTTATTTTATAATTTTTTTAGTTAAGAGTAAAATGGTAATAAAAATAAAATATTTAGTAAAAAGGACGATTTTAAAATAAACTGAAACTTTCGGAACCATTTTATAGCAAAAAAAATGCCAGATGCATTATTCATTAAATGCTAATTGTAATATAATTGTAATATAATTATAATAAAGATATTTTTCTAAAATAAATTTAGAAGAGAAAATAATACTTTTATTTGGAGAAAAAAAGAGTTCATGAGAAATTGACATTTTACTTTTATTAGTTGGAGAGATAATTCAATTTTAGTATATTAAGTAGATATAATTATAAATAGGTTTAATTAGTAATTACTCTATTGGTCCCTATAGTTTCACAAAATTTTCAATGAAGTCCCTATACTTTTTTTCCTTTTAATTGGGTCTCTGCACCAATTTTTTTTCAATTAGGTCTCCCTTAGCAGTAATTTTCTTAATTTTATAGGGACCCAACTAAAAAAAAATTGGTGCAGCGACCCAAATAAAAAAGAAAAAAAAGTATAGGGACCCAATTAAAAAAAATTTGGTACAAGGACTCAATTAAAAGGAAAAAAATATAGGGACCTAATTGAAAATTTTGCGAAACTATAGGGACTAACAGAGTAATTAAACCTTATACATATTTATGTATATAAAATCATAGATATTAAGTTAATTAAGTATACTACAATGTTTTTGTTTATTTGTGAGAATTTTTTCTCTTATTTGTGAAGGTTTATAACCCCCACCAGATGGTTTATGCGGATTTCTAAAACCTCCAAAATTTGAGGTGCCACAAGGTTTTTTGTGGGGGTTTTTAAAAACCTCCATAATCTATTCAGTCGGGGGGAGCGGGGGAGGTTTATGTGTGTTTAGTAGGGGTTTTATATTAGACTTTTGTGTCAGTTTTAAATCACTTTTGTGGCAGTTTAAAACCCCCACAAATCGATATTTTAATTTAACAAAATTAACTATTTTGTGAGATTTTTAAACTTCCACAAATCTTGTAATTATTTATTTATTTTTAATTTTAATTCATTCATTAATTTCATATAATTTACATATTCTCAAATTAAAATTTTATTTTTTAATATGAAAATTTAAAAACTAAATTTTTTATAACACAATTCCTCAATATAAGAAATAACTCTATATATAAAATCATTCTCCGAATGTCAATTTCTATCACAAAATAAAGCTAACCTCTTTATTTGAATCAGCAATAATTAATAGAAAAAGCACAGAATTCAGATATGATATATTACACAATGATCATCACTGCCAAGCATTATTATGTACAACATATTATGAGTATACATCATTCTAAAGCAACTCAGATTAGAAGCAACAAAAATGCAATAGTGATACAAACAACAGGCAACAATTGAACCTTGATAAAGTTATTTCTGTAAATTTGTTCTTGAAAAATGCTAGTAAGCCAAATACACTGCAATCAATAATGAAACGATAGCACCTTCTTTTGTGTCCAGGACAGAGACAATAACATTGAATCGTTTTATGAAGAAGTGGCAATAGCTTGATAAATCAAATTCCATGGATTTGCTTACCTAAATCTCATGACCTCATAAGGAGAAAGGATGACCAATAGAAGTGCTAGAAATGGCAACTCAAGTTCACCTTGAAATAAAGATACAGTAGAAAATTTTTCATTCAATTAGTTTTTGAAGGTATGAAGAACAAAATAAATAGGAATTATTTTCGTTATTTTGTAAAAATTTTCATTCAAGTCTTCATCGCTACCCCACCCCATGTGACTCACTCTCTTTCTCATACCTTCCCTCTTTATTTTACTATTTCTGTTTCTATAAAATCATCCAATTTTTCCAATAGTTACACTATTAATTACACATGATAATGAACATGTTTTATATCAAAGAATTCTAATACGGTTACCATGTTTGAGTAGCCAATTAAATTCTAACATCATTTTCTAAGGAATTAGCTCCCTCAGTAAAAAAAACTCAATCTCCATTGGTTCAAGCCTTTTCTCTTTACAGTCAGACTCCAAATTAATAAAAAATTTCGTATTATACAAATTGATGTTTGGCATATTATAATATTATAGAATTATAAAGCATTTGAGACATTCCAAAATGATGCTTACAGAAGGCACATGTTGAAGTGCCATCTGAACATAAACTTCATCAGTTTCTAGGTCAGCCTACTAAAAAAAACCCCAAAAATTAACATACAATCAAAATAAGAAAATTTCAGATTTTTCATATTGATCTTTGGCTCAAAACTAATACAAAAACCAAACAAAAAAGGAAAATTTTCATACATGCAAAGTAACATTGTGAAGGAGACACAACAACTTGGATGGAAGATTGGGATAATTAGGAATTTGTCCATCCATATCTTTCTTCAAAGACGCTGCGACCTGAAACAAACAAAAAAAAAGATTCAAATCAAATAAATAAACAATTAAATGCTTGCTTTGATTATAGCTTATTTTGGATTCAAAATCCAACTCCATAATTGAAAAGCTTAACAGCTTTTTTAGCATGTTAAAGAAGTTGGTTAGGGTAGTTAAGTTAGAGTTGACCTGCTCATTGTGTTCTTGAGAGAAGTAGAAGATGTGTATTCCCGCCAGTGGAAGGCCAGGTTCACAAAAAGTTTTAACTGAGGGAGCTAATTTCTCATAAGCCAAAATCATAATACATTATATATACTTCAATTTGCATAATTTAAAAATAATTTAAAAGACAGTACAACATCACCATAGAAACAGAATAAAGAAACTATGGAACAGAGAATAAAAATATAAAATACAGATCTAAAAACGCATTGGTTACTAAGAGAGAAATGATAAATCCAAGACAAAAAAATTCTTTTAAATATAAACTAGTTACTAAGGTTTGTATACACTTAAGGTAAACAAAAGAATCTAATCTTTCAACAACAAAAAGACTAAATGCCATTTGCAATTAAGAATTGGCTAAGTATTCTAGAGCAGTTAAGAATAATTGCAAGAGAAGTAATAAAGAATAAAATTAGAATCCAAAACAACAATAAAGTTAAAACAAAATTGGTAACCAAAACAACAATCAAATCTGTTCTAATATAGCTGGATATTATAGTTAGAACAGCTCAATCAACTTCCCATATATGAGACAATGAACAATAAAAGATTTCTATAGATACAAAAAAATTGTTTATTAAGATAGCATAATAATTAAGAAATAAAGTGGAAGCATTTTGTGCCAATATGCAAACACATGGAATAAGAAGCACAATTTTACATGTGTTTTCTAAACTTGAAAGTGATCCTTATTTTACTGAGATCAAAGTCTGACCATCCACTTAAGTGCTCATAAATTCTATAAGAGTAGAAGCATGATGAACCTCAAAGTAGTATGAATCTAAAATTGATCACCCACAATAATTAATCCTGAACTTAGGATTTCAAGAAGGTAATGAATAATAAACAAAATCTTGAGCAAAGACCTTTTGTCAATGTTTAAGGTCTCAAGAGAAGGATCCCACATTCTTGTAAACGAAACCTCAACTTGTTCATCATTTTGAACTATAATTCTGAAAATCATTCCTTGAATCCTGGAGTATAACATCTTCAGTTCACATTTGTTTCAAATATTATTGTTATAGGAGATGATTGAACACATAAGATTGAAGAAAGAAACACACGGCAAAACAGAGAGGTTAGAAAAATTGTATATATTTCTACTCAGGTGCAACATAAAAGGCACTCTCGATTTAGTTGTGAAATCTAATAAGTAGTCGCATTTGAATATAACTTTATTGAGAATTGACTTGGTGGCATAATATCAAACACTGACACCATGCAGTTACAAAGAAGGTACTATTTCTATACACATCAAAGGTTCTTTTGATTCCTGGTTCACTCCAAACAAGATTCGAGTGCCTAAAAATCCAATTTGAAACAAAATTAGTTTCCAACTTGAGAAAGGTAATGCCTACTTGAATTTCAACAAGGTCATCAAGTAAATTTGCACTGCTATCTCTATAAAGCAAATCAAATTCACCAACACATATATTAGTCCTATACAACAATACACTAACTCTTAAAATAACAATTAATCATGATAATATGACATATCTAACGAATTCAAAGCAATATCTCTACAATAGTGTTTGAACCAAATTTCTTCCTCCACTTGAGCATGTTAGCATACATTAGCTTTTTCTTCTCGATATCAAATTTTCTTGCCCTTAGGAATCTATATGATAAAAAAATAGAGTAAGCAACGTAAGTAACATAACAAGATTATTTAGAAGAAGAAAAGGATTTCAAATATATATATATATATTAGTATCAAATTAAAAGAGTGTCACGAAATCAAAATTTAAAAATTAGCAAATCAATTTATCAAGATTTTAATTAAGAAAATAAACAATTCATCAAACACTTGGAGTGCTATAGAATTTGAAACAATGTTATCCATTAAGAGATAATAAAACTCATCGAATGTTATATCACATAGCAAAGCATTCAAAATCTGCGAATGAAAAAAAAAACGAATAAAAAGAAAAAAGAGAAGGAGAACCAGAAATTGAGAATGAGTGGAAAGAAGAGCATACAGAAGGGATAGAATGCCGATGAAAAACACGAGCATCATTGGCGGAGGAGAGTTGACCGAAGAGACACTTTCTCTAGATCTCAAAGGTTTGGGTGTTGCAATTAGATCTGGAAATACGTTGATGAAAGAAGCGTTTTGCCTTGATCTCAGTAGCATTAAGGCAGAAGTAGAAAGGAGATGAACTCTAGCAGCGGTGATAACAACAATGGCGGCAGTGGCGACAACAAAGATGGCAGTGGAGATGTCTATCGCGAGTTTAGGGTTTCGGTGAGCTCTCTTTTTTCGAGTTTTTTTTATTGAATTTTGTAAAAATTTTAATTATATGGTAATTCTAACAAAGGAGTTTTATTGTTAGTCTGTGAGAGTTTATCAAAATGTCACATTAATATATTGTGGAGACTTTTAAAAATTCTCCTTAAAAAATTTTCACAAATATATAAATCTTGTAGTGTAAATAAAATAATTTTAAATTATTATTTCTCTATTATTACTGATTTTTAATTGTATGCCAAAATCTTAAAAAAAATAGTTATTTATGAATGAGAGAATATAAAGATGTGAAACTCATAATTAGTCTTCATATAGATAGATATCTGTTGACAACATTAATTATTTGACACACAAATCCAAGGCCTTTAGTACTATTTAAACAAGTGGGGTATTGACGGTTTCAATCAAATACTTCCATAGGTGTCTTCTTAGCTCCATTCTTTTTGTTTCTAAGCAACTCTCAAAATATGGCCCCGGGAATAGGCAGTGCAAGAATGGCTAAAGTGCTATTACTGTGTATGTTGGTGCTTCACTCTGATATGGCTTATGCAGCTACCTATAGAGTTGGAGATGCAGCTGGTTGGACTTTTCATGTTACCAACTGGCCTAACGGAAAGCAATTTATGTCTGGCGATATACTCGGTAACTAATTTCATCTTTTTTTTTTTTTTTTTATAAAAATCATATAAAATTTAAACTTTCTATAATAATGTAAAAACTTCTACTAATAATAATATTAACATGCATTCTAAAAACACATATTAGATAAACTTTATTTATTTATATCATTTTTATAGATACCATAATGCATGTTTTTCATCTTAGTAATCTAATGAATCCAAACAGATCAACTAATTCCACCTTTCATGCAGAAGAGTTCTTAATTCTTTCTTTCTTTAACTTCTTTCTCTTTTCGGGTAACTACTATTTGCCTGGGAAAATATTAGTGAGGTTTCGAAGATTTATTTTCTCTTTTCTAGCACTACATAGATGACTCATCATTTTTATCTATTATTATTTTCAACATGCAGTATTCAACTATGCTGTTGGAGCACATAACGTGGTAGTAGTGAACAGAGCCGGTTATCAGACATGCAGTACTCCGCCAGGAAGCACGGTGTATGTGTCAGGGAACGATCGAATCACGCTCACCAAAGGATTGAACTACTTCATTTGTAATTTTCCTGGCCACTGTGAGGGAGGGATGAAAATTGCAGTCAATGCTATATGAGATTTCGTGTTTCATATGACGATTATTTTATAAGCTTAATCAATAATTATTATCAATGAATGTGCTTCTTTGAATTTAATTCGTGTATTTCCATAGGATACCTTCCATTTTCCCCCAATTTCTTAAACTTACCGAAGCGGGTCTGTACAAGTTGTCACCTGAATCAGATGAGTATTAAATTAGATGACAAAAAAAAATCTGTATAAAAGATAACTTATTAAATTAAAATTAAAAGTAAAAAATTAAATTAAATTTGAAATTAAAAATGTGGAAAAGAAAGCAACTTGAACGGCTGACTCTTTCTTTGTTAGGAGCTAATATTTTTATCTGTAATTATTACGGGAATATAAATTTTTTAAAATTACGGTTCACTTTATTTTGACAGTATAGATTATGCATGACACAAAAGATTTATAAAATCAAATTACTTTTATAAAAAAAATCATAGATTGACAAAAGTCTCTGGCTAAGAAGACCAAAGTATCTGTAGATAAAAAATCAAATAATAAAATTTTTAGTTATTATTTTTATATAAAAAAGTCTAATTTTTTATTAATAATTAATTTTAACATTCGTTATCTAAAATTCAAAATAATTTAACGTGTATACTTTTACATTTAATTAGGTGTTAACTATTAAGTCCGTTGCACAAATTGCTATTTTAACAATCTCGCTACGCTACCAACAGCATTTTTGCCAACATCTGCCAACTCTGATTTATAATTGTATTTAACGGAAGTGTCTTTGTGGATGTGTCTACTAAAAATATTTTTTTATGACTGTTTTTAATGGAAGTGTCTTTATAGATGTATTTTCTAGATGTGTCTCTTTATACATATATTTAAAATATAATAATTCATTATTGTTGGTAATAAGTTGGCAGATAATGTATTGGTACCCTATACTTTTCCTTAAAAATAATATTTTTCTCCTTGTGTATATAAAAATATAATTAGATATTAGCATAAAAAAATTATACTGATAGTTATAAAATTAACTCAAAATTAATTTTTTTTAAAATAATTGAATCTTGATTCTAACTTTTAATTATAACATTAGTATTCTCTCCAAATTATATGTAATAAATATTTAAAAGAAGAGAAATAAAAATATAAATTAGAAAGATAAGCAGTGAAAATTTAAAACTAAATAAAAAAACTAAAAAATTATGTATATAATAACAATAATAAATATTTTTATTTAAATTATATTATTTTGTTAATTTTATTTTCTGTAGAAGAGAAAGATAAAAAAAATAGAGAATGAGAGAAAAGAGAGAGAAAGATAAAGATGAAGAATGAGAGTGAGAGTGGGAGTTTGTTAATTTTGGAAGAACAAATTTTATTTTAATTGTAAAAAAATATCAAATGACATATTTTGATTTATCAAATTACTAACATAAAATATAAATTATATATAGAGTAAAAATAGTAGAGAGAAATAGAAAAATAGAGAGGGGTAGATGAGAGAATTTAGAAAGGGAGTTTATTAATTTTGAAAAAAATATTTTCTCTCAATTTTAATAAGAGAGTGTCATGTGACACATTTGATTATTAAATTAGATAGTAATATATGATATATAATATAGGTATATTTCAATTTTAATTTTAATGCAATTAAAGAATGGCATGTTGCATATTTTGATTGTCAAATTAGTAATTAGTCATTGATATTGATAATGATATATAAAATAGATAGAGTGATTGAATGAATGAGAGAAACATAGAAAAGAAGAGGGATGAGGGGAGAACTCTTTAATTTTGGAGAGAAAGATTTGATTTTAATTGCAATGAGTGAGTGATATGTGATACATTTTGGTTGTAAAATTAGTAAAGATGAAGGAAGAATTTTTTAATTTTGGAAGAAAAGATTTAATTTTAATTAGAATGAGAACATGTATATTTTGGTTGTAAAATTAGTAAGAAAAAGAAGAAAATTCTTTAATTTTAAAAGAAAATATTTAATTTTAATTATAATAAAAAAAATGAGATATAACACATTTTTTATTATAAAATTAGAGATCATAATAGATAATAGATTAAATAAATCTTATTAGTTGTCAAAAATTGGATGAACCTTATCCCAAGTTGCTAGACAAATCATTATGCCAATTCGGGAAGTTCTATGTTGTTGAAAACTAATTTTTTTTTTTAGCTTGTGAAGAATTTACTCAGTAGAATCGTAGTGATACATCTGAGTCTAAGAGAAACTGTAGGTGACTACTAAGTTACTTACGTATGTATGCATGCGGTCCGGGGACAGCTAGGATGGAATCGAAAGCATCTCCGCTGACTAAGATGATAGGAGAATGGGAAGACAGCCTGATCAAGAAGTCTTATGTCCTCTGAGTCGCACGGCGTTTTAACCGAAAGAACTTCTTTCGCAATTCATGCTTTTCTGTGCAGCGTGATAATTTGAGAGTCAGATGATTTATATTAAGAAAATTATATGGTACAGATCTAAATCTGTACAGATTTAAAGATTTGCTTACTTAAACCACACTTTCTAAAACCACACTTTTCACTTAAAACCGTAGCTCTTCACAAAAAAAAGCGTCACCTAATGGAAAAAAGTAAATTAGAAGATTTAAGAGAAGAAATAATTAAGTTATCAAAATTAATAGATCAAAAATTAATGATTTTAACTAATGTTAACTGTAATGACACCGAATTCTTAAAATCAATACAAAATGATTTTTCTCAAAATCTTTATTTTACTATAAGCTTTATTGAAGGACTTCAAAAACCTGAAAAAACTTATTTTTCACACGAAATTTCTAAGAAATGTTATCATGGAAATGATTCCCCACATCTTTATCATACTTTTAACCCACAATTAAATTCTATAGTAGATATGCTTGAAGAAATACTAGTATCCATAAAATTTCAAAGAAATAAGGAAAAAGAAAATCCAAAAGAAGAAAAATTTCAAAATATACAAAAATACCATCAAAATACGTTCCTAAAATCCAGGAAATGGAAGGAGAAAGAATGCTCGATTTAGACTATAAAATAAATGAAAAAGAAATTTTCGAAAACTGGTTGAATTCCTTCTTATTAGAAGCCTTTACTAATCCAAAACTTAATGAATTATCTGGAAGAAACATTTGGAATTACATAGAGTTTCATACTAAAGGAGCTATAAGAGATTATATGACATCAATAGAAAACCAAATAATAGAAGAATTAGCAACAAAAATAACAGCTTACTGTTGGTGATGCTCATAAACTTCCAAGAAAAGATTCTATTTTAGAAAAAATCAAAGGAGCAACTTGGTTTTCATCTCTTGATGCAAAATCATGATATTGGCAACTTCGTTTAGACGAAGAAACAAAGAAATTAACTGCTTTTACTTGTCCAACAAAAGAATCAACAAGTGTGTTGCTCTATGAATGGAATGTATTGCCATTCGAATTAAAACAAGCTCCAGGTATTTATCAAAGATTTATGGAAGAAAATCTAAAAGAGTTAAATGAATTTGTTTTAGTGTACATTGATGATATACTAATTTTTACAAAACAGGATAGAGAAGATCATCTTCAAAAATTATTAATAGTTTTAGAAAGATGTAAAGAAAAATGATTAGTTCTTAGCAAAAAGAAAGCAAGAATAGCAAAACAAGAAATAGAGTTTCTTGGATTAATTCTATCCACTCAAGGAAAGCTAAAACTTCAGCCAAATGTCCTAGAAAAGGTAAATTTATTTCCTAATAAAATAGAAGATAGAAAACAATTACAAAGATTTTTAGGGTGTATAAATTATATTTCTAATCAAGGATTCTTAAAGAATATAACAGAATACACTAAAATCGGACATCTATCAGTTTTTCCAGTATGGATTAATTGATACAATTTTAATTTTTAATGATCTAAAAATTATTAGTGAGTTTCCTGCAGGATTCGTTGATGCAGTGAAGAGATTTAAAAAGATGATTGACAACGTAAACCCAAGGGATATATCCCTAAAATTTACGAACAGTCAACCTATTTTTAATGAAGAAGAAGAATGCTTGGTTCCAGCACACCAAGTAATATTCATGTCCGTCTTCCCAGGAAATTTTCAACCAATTGATCAAGTTCAAGATTTAACAATCTACAGTCATGAAGGAAGGCTAGCCAGCACACTAGCAAGGGTCTTCGAAAGAACTCAAAAGATAAGAAGAGAATCTCACACAAGAATTAATTATAAAAGAAGAAATACTTTGCTTGTGTCTAGTAAAAGGAATGAAATTGAAGAAAGAGAGATGAGACTCTTAGTGGAATTTGAATCAGCATTCTACAACTTATCTGAACTCTTAGAAAAGCTCCCTGAAGGGATAAAGAGGAATCTCTGCTATTTGATAAAAGACAGAGAAGACCACAAGTACCAGCTATGCGTCTCAGAGTTATCTGAAGAAAGCAATAATAAAACGGAATCAACCCACATGATAAAGGAAGAAGACAACGCATCTGAAGGTCACATAATGAAAGAGGAAGACAGCACATCTGAAGCATCTCTCAACATTATTGCATAGTGACGTAAGCGCTTAGGTCATAGAGTACCAACAATGTAGCTGGTGCAAGATAATAAACAATGACGTAAGCAATGACGTCATAAGAAGGGTAAGGATGGGAATTGTCCATCAGACCCAACCATTATAAATAGGTTGCTTAGGCAATTGTAGAAGCATCAGAAAATAGAAAGCAGGAGGCTAAGAGTACTCATATGCTAGGAGAGCAAGGAGGAAGCAGCCGAGGCGATTATATAGTCTGAAGAAGAGTTTCCTTAAGGGAAAAATAGTTCTAAACTCTCCTCTGGAGTTAGTATCTACAATCTCCCCTCTGGAGATAAAAACCCCTTATGTAAAATATACTAAATAAAGGAAGTTTTTCTCCAGAAAGGTACATCTTCATTCTAGTCTTTCAATTATGAATTATTTAGAAAGTTTAGAATTAACAGAAGAATCTGATTATTATAGATTAAAAACAAGATTGAAAAACTATAAAAATCAGAATTATAAAAGTAACATATTTCAATTCTATACAAATTATAAACTTATTCGAAGTAAAATATGAAGAGTAAAAATTGGTATCAGAGCCAAGTTAACGATTAAGGGTAACACTTTTTCTTTAAGCAACACTTTTAGTGACACGCTTTTTAGCCACAAAAAGACAAAAATCTGTACACCCACATCTGTACACTATAAGGCCCCTTTATATTATATTGTAATTACAATAGCTAGCATGTTTTGGAATAAGTGTTTTATTATATATATATAAATAAAAAAACTACTTTTCGACGTGTGGGAATTGGATCCAATATTTGGATCTTGAAGCAAAGTCCAACTAGACTTTATTTTTGGTGGTTAGTTTTTGGATGGTTTCTAACAAAAACAAACACAATCTAGTTGAGATCAATAAAGAATGGACTCTTGTCGTATTGGTTTTGAATGTTGAAGAGAGAATCTTTTGAACCTTTTCGGCGTGGTAGCGGTGAAAATGGATCTTTTTCAGTTTTTTTATTATTTGAGAGAATAAAGTGTTATTTCTCACATTTATTTTTATAAATGAGATAAAAAATAAATATGAGAGAGAAAATAATAAAAGATAAGATTAAACACTAAACATTTTCCAATTTTTTTATTGGAGAGAATCCACTCCCGAACCAAAAATGGCATATGAGAGGGCTAAAATTAAATGTAAAATAAATTAAAAAATATAATGTAATAAAAAATTCACAAATTATACTTTATAATATGTATGTCAAATCAATAATTATATTATATAGAAGGT
>NC_029786.2:54356714-54374923 GCF_000816755.2 Arachis ipaensis | reverse complement strand
TTTGAATTAAATTTTAAATATATTTTTTAAATATATACAATTATTGAGTTTGAGAAAAACAATAATAATAATTTGATGATGACTAATATTACAATCTTGGGCTGAAAGCTAAAACTTATATGTGATGTGTGTGTTTATTGTATAGGCCAAGTTTAATGAGCTAGAAATCATTAAGGTCCAAGAAAAATTGCAAACATTTTACTCCTATATGGCCCAATTGCAACAACACTTACGCTCTTCTTTAGCCCGTAAACCAAATGTTCAACTCTCCAACCGAACAATTACTTTTCTCTTGTGACCATAACCCACGTGATTAATCCCTGAGTTAAAGAAGAAAGAGAACTTTCACAAGCAAAAAAGGGTTGTTCAAATTAAGGCTCCATTAATGTGAAAAAGATAATCACCAAATCCAATTAATAAAAAGAAAAGAGGAAGAAAAGTCAAAAGTTGAAGTTAAGAAGCAAAATCAAATCTGATTTGAATCAAAGACAAATCAGAGAAAACAAGTTTCCATCTTTGTGCTTCCATACTAACTTGTTGAAGTTGCCTTTCTCCTGTATACACTATTCAGGTAAGATGAAGAAAATAGAGATTATGTATTACTGCTACAAATCAAAGGTAAAAAATAAAATTTGGAGCCAAAGAATGGATGAATGGCTCAGATCCTTGAAGACAAAAGAAAAAGAAAGAAAGAGAAGCAGATAGATAAAGATGCATGCCAACTCTAATCACTGCTGCTATCCCATCTCTTTTCTGCGTTACTACTCTGATATTCTGGAAAAGAAGAACAAGTCAAAGCTATTCAACCAAGTTCAAATTTTGGAAGCTTTACTCTTCTTTAAAAAAGGTAAACGACCAGAAATTGATGCAAGGAGAATGGACACACTGTTTGAGTTCTCATAGCTTTCGAGCTTAATCTTCTTCTCCTTCATGATCTTACATTAAATTTTCTGTTCTTCAGTTTTATTTTTCTCTGTTTCTTATCAAGTGGAAAAATGCATTAGTTGAGGTATTAGAAAAAATCATTCAGAGAAAAGGCAAAGAGAGAAATCTTGGAGAAAAAGCCAGAAAATTATTTCAATCTCTGATGTGGAGAATTACGATGGTTCAAAAATTTAGCAAAACAATTTCTTTGTCGGTAGTATAGTCCAAACCGACAAGTAACCCTCCCAATCAAAGTTTAAAATTTCTAATTCAAATTAACCGAGAGTAATCAAATCTCGAGTCGTTCTTCCCTAAGAACTAATGCCTAAGAGCGCACAAAATTAGTTGTGAGAGTCAAGAGGGTTTTCAATAATGAAAGGAAACAATTAAGAGATAAAAGAACGTTCAAAATTGCAATTAATAAACTAATAAAGGAACAAAAGAACTATGTATGTAATATGGACAACTAAGACTCAAAATTGATGGAAAAGTGGTTCAAAACATAAATGGAATCTGGACTTGGGATGAGTTATGGAATTCCTTCCTTACCATAACAATAACTATTATAATTATGATGGATTAATCTCACTAAGTCAATTCTTAACATCGAAGAGTAAGTCAAGTGAGCATAATTGTTATTAATCCACAAATCTTAGCTAACTTACTAATTACCTTTGTAAGTTACTAGCGTTAGTGGAAACAATAACAACTAACAACCCAAGAATTATCACTAAATGTCAGACATTATGACTCTAGTAATCCATAAGCTTATTTCTTCAAGCCAAGGGGTGAAAATCTACCCTATAATCAAAATTGGCATTTCATCAAACACATGGAGGGCATAATCATAAAATATAGCAAAATTGGGAAAATGATGAAAACTATGAACCACAAAAGAACAAAATCAACAATGATAATCCAATAAAAATATAAAAACCATCAAACATCAAATTCATTAACCAAAACACAAAATTGCAAAACTATATATATATATTGACAAGGGAAATTAAAATATATGAAAGTGTAGAACAAGTAATGTGATCAAAGAGAAAATTAAGGAATACTTACAATGAGATAGCAAAATCTAAGACCAAAATTGAACTATAAAATGCTATATTGAAAACCTAATAAAAATCCTAAGAGAGAATTTGTATGCTACACTACTCCTACTCCTACTATGTGTTTTTTTCTAATCTAAAGTGAGCTCCCTTTCATATGTGTTATTGCCCCTTCATATAGCACTTTGATTTTAGCTTCAGCCTTCCAGAACTAGGCCAGGAGGCCCCCAAAATCGCGAGCCACGTGCTTCATTAATGAAGTCACACGCTGGTACCTGTGCATACGCACACTTAGCTGTGTGCTTCTCCTTTGTTTTCTTAATGTTTTCTCCCAATTGCATGCTTCTCTTCCATTCTTATCAAGCTATTCTAATCTATTACACCTGAAATCACTCATAAAAAATATCAAGGCATCAAATAGAATGAAAGTGGAATAAAATTGATCAAATTAAGCACAAAATAGCATGTTTTTGCAAAAAATAGGCGCAATTTAGAGAGAAAACACAAAAGCATGCTATTTAGATGAATAAATGTGGGTTTATATGATAAAATCCACTCAAATCAATCCAAAATTTATCATCAAATATAGATTCATCAATTTCTCCACACTTAAATAATAGCATGTCCTCATGCTAATCACAATCAAAGGAGAAGGGTAAAAGGACAAGCAACTTATTCAATGCAACTACTTACATGCATGCAACTATGCTAAATATTAACTACCTCTATCTATAATATGGTTCCTATGGAGTTTTGCAAAAACAAACAATAGAATTCTAATCAATCCAAAACAAGCCTTAGGGCCAAGGCAAAGAATCAACGCAATGTGATCAATGTCCAAAGATTTGATTTGAAGTTTTAAAAATTAATTTCAACAACTTGCAAGAAAACACAAAATAAGGGATGGAAACATAGAATTGAGCGATCAAACCCCTCACCGGATATGTATTCACTCTAATCGCTCAATGTTTAGGGCTTAATCACTCAATTTTCCTTCAATCATATTTTCTAAGATTTGCTAGTCATCTAACAATCAACACATACTTGATGCATGAATACAAATATCATGAGGTCTTTGGAGGGTTGTAATGGGGTTAGGATAAGAGTAGGATTAATATGGTTAAGTGGGCTAGTAGATTGGATCTTAGATTAGCTCAAGTGTCCCACATAATCCTATATTAACCTATTTACACCAAAGAAACCAACTTAACTCCCTATTTATCCCATTTCTCACATTCACTCATGCATCTTCTTTCTAATTCACACACATATGCATCCTTTATTTACATTATTATTATCATCCATTCCTTTTTCTTTTCTTTTCTTTTTTTTGCAAGAAACATATGTACACCAAGATTTCTCTTTTCTTTTACCATAAAAAAGAGATGCATATGTTTTAATTAATGAATGCATGAGTGTTTACCCATTTTTCCAAATATTCTTAATGAACACCCAAAGTAACTTTCTACCAATATTTTCCCACAAATTCTCCCCACACTTGATTAACACACATTCCTCAACCCAAGCTAATCAAAGGTACAATTCATGGACATTAATGGTTTTCCGCTTAGGGATAAAGATGTGCTTAAAATTAGAACAAAGGAAATTAAAGGCTCAAAATTGGGTTACAAAGGTAGATGTAAGGGTTGGCCATATGGTTTACTGAGTTTAATTTCAAAAATGGCCTCAATCATACTAAATGCATTCAAAACATCAAATATAGGACATAAAGATTCAAGAAAATCTAAGATCACAATCATAAAAGGAGTATAACACACAAGAACAAAATTTTGTGGTCGAAAATGTGCAACCACACCATTAAAGCTCAAATCTCACTAGGTGTTTTGTTCAAACTCTTTTCTATGTTCCATAAAAATACTTCAAGCAAGTCGAAAAATAAATTTTCAAATTCAATCAATGGAACGCCCTAAAAGAGATTTCTTAAAAATTTCTTGTTATTTTTACCAACTTATTTCCTATACTAGGTAACATGTAAATAAAACTATAAGCAAACTAAAATAAAACTATAAGCAAACTAAGATATATAAGCAAACTAAGCAAAATGCAATGAAATACCAACAAATATTCACAAAAACATAACTATCAAAACTAGAAATAGTGCAAAGTATTGAGAGAGAGAAATTTATGCCCCGAAAATTACGGATCCTCTCCCACACTTAAATATTGCACAGTCCTCCGTGCATGCACATAATCCGGGGGTGGAGAGATGTGAGACTCCACCTTTAGCTGGTGGGCACTAGGGCTCGGGCTGCTGTATAAAACAAATAAAGAGGAATTAAGAAAAAATTAGATGTGTGTGGTATGATAAAAGACAATGTGTATTTCAAGTGTGTACGGTTTAGAACACACACATTGGCCGGATAAAAACGGTGACCACATAATTAAAAGAAATAGCTTGTGTTCCTCAATTAAGTAGTCTAGGTTGCAAGTAAAGATAAGCAAGAGTGAAGGTACAAACAAACCTAGGTAACTACAACTAAAGTGAATTGAACATTTGAGATATTGGATATTGAAATTGTGCAAATGAAAGCGCAAGATGAATATAGAGGCACGATAAACAATAACCAATTCAATGATAAAAAGCAAACTACTTGTTTATCCCCAACATCATGCAATAGTCACATAATTAAGGTACTTGTTGCAAAAAGTGACACACTTGATAAGAATCAAGTTGAGTTACTCAAACAAATGCAAAGCATTAAAAACAAACAAGTGCCTTGTTATGTGACAAATTTGATATGAAAATCATGATGAACAAGTAATTTCAACTCAATTCACTTATATTCAATACACACTTATAAATAACTTGTGCTAGGATGCAATGAAAACATGAATCATAAAACCCACTAGGAACTAGTATTTAAAGCAAAGTATAAGTACATTGATGAAATCCAATCAAGAAGCAACCCAATTAACATCAAACAAACACTTGCAATTTATTTAATTAACAAACAACTAAACCAAAACTAATATAATTACTAAAATAAAAATGAGATGCAATGAAAACTAAGTAAAACAGGTAGAAAAATAGGAGAAAAGCAAGAGAAGAGAGTGATGGAGGGGGCGAAAGTGCGTTAGGACTTAATTCAAAGAGCAATAAAAAATGTGCCCAAAACAGCACTTGTGCGCACGCACACTAGATGAAAAAATGGAAGGTGAGCGGACGCACAAGGGTGTGCGAACGCTCTGAACAGAGAGGGGATTAAGAAGTGTGCGTGCGCACAGAGATGTGCGTACGCACAACAGACTTTTTTTTTCTCTCTCTCTTTTTTTTTAAGTTGCAAGATATGTACACCAAGATTTTTCTTTTATCATTGAAAAGAGATGCATATGCTTTAAGTATTGGCTTTTTCTGCTTTTTATTTTTCATTCATTTTTTTCTGCATGCATGTATACATTTTTTTCTTTTATTGCAACATGCTTTTTCCTTTTTCATTTTGCTGCTTTTTCTTACTTCAAGAATTAATTTATGGATTTTTTAGATTACCAATAATACCTTTTCTTTTTCATCATTCTTTCAAGAGCCAACATTCTTAATTTCAATGTCAAATATGCACTGTTCATTCATACATTCAGAAAATAAAAGCAATGCCACCACATCAAAATAATTGACTATTCTTATTATAGAACTTGAAATTCATGTATCTCTCAATTCTTTTCAAATAAAATTTTCTTTTAAGTAAGGTGAGAGATATATGAAACATTTTATAGCTTTAAGACATAGATGATTGGTGCGCACGAACCCCACACCTTCGTACAGCAGTACCAGCAAGTGCACTGGGTCGTTCAAGTAATACCTGAGCGAGTCATGGTCGATCCCACAAGGATTGTGGCTTGAAGCAAGCTATGTTTATCTTACAGGTCTTAGTCAGACAGATCAGAAGGAGTTGTTGAAACTTTGTATAAGTACTTGTTATATTGAAAGGTAAATAGGGATAAGAAAATAAATGGAATCAATAATGGGAATAAATTTGAGGATTAGTGTTGCTTTGTCTTTCTGAATTAACTCTGGTATTACTGCTCTCTTTGCTTGTGAATGGTTTCTTCAATGGCAGGCTATATGTGATTGACACTAGTTTGAGCAACTGCCAATACTCCTTCAGATCTGAACCCCAGGTTTAGTGAGGATCCATTCTGATTGAGGGTGAAGCTCATACAGTTCATTCTCCTTAATGATCCTACTCAAAATGCCACAGACAAGGTCAGATCTTCCGGATCAAAGAATGCTGCACCTTGGGTTCTAGCCTCTACCACAGAGACCCTAATCTCCTCAGAAATTGGCTGAACTAATGTCTCGAGAAGTCCCCAATGAAGTCATGGATTAGCCGTCTGAGAGATGTATAAACATAGCTGTTGGTTCGTCCTTGTCCAGTGAAAGATGTATTCTAAACCCAAGTAGACGCGGGTGTTTGTTAGGCATGTTCGTCTTAATGTGATGAACAGAGCTAATTTGTTAGATCATCCTATTCACCACGATGAAGATCGAATATACATCTTAGAATTAATCAAACACGGATCGAAGAGAAATAGTAATACTTTTATTAATTCATAGGACTCAGCAGGGCTCCTCCCCTCAACCTAGGGGGTTTAGAAACTCATACTGAAGTAAAAATACAAGTGAAAAACATGAATAATGCTGAATGATATGTGTCTCCCCTATGAGAGATGTAAAATAATACTAAACAGATAACTAGTAGGGTAAAATAGTCTTTTTAGTGCTAAAATATACTTCTGGGGCCCACTTGGTGAGTGTTTGGGCTGAGCTTTGATGAGATCCATGTGCTATGAGGTCTTTGGGGTGTAGAACGCCAGCTAAGGGGTCCTCTTTGGGCGTTTGTACATTGGTCTCTGCTCTTTGGGCCTTGGACGCCTGGAAGGGGGCAAGAAGCTGGCGTTGGACGCTAGTTTTAGGCCTTCTAATCCGAAGTAAACTATATACTATTATATATTGTTGAAAAGCTCTGGAAATCATATTTTCATAGCCGTTGAGAGTGCTCTATTTGGACTTTTGTAGCTCCGAAACAGTAATACTTTTATTAATCCATAAAACTCAACAAGGCTCCTCTCCTCAACCTAGGAGGTTTAGAAATTCATACCGATAGAAAATACAATGTGAAAAACGAAATTATGGTAAAGGATGGACGAAGATCCCTAACAAAGAGTGATCTTCTACTTTAAATACTAAACTAATGACTATAAAGGGTAAAACAGACTTTTTAGTACTAAAATCTACTTCTGGGGCCCACTTGGTGAGTGTTTGGGCTGAGTTTTGATGAGATCCACGTGCTCGAAGGCTTCTAGGGCGTTGAAAGCTGGCTAGGGGGTCCTCTTTGGGCGTTTGGACGCTGGTCTCTTCCATTGGGCGCTGGACGCCTGGAATGGGGCAGGAGGCTGGCGTTGGACGCCAGTTTTGGGCCTTTTATTCTGAAACAAAGTATAAACTATTATATATTGCTGGAAAGCTCTAGAAGTCAGATTTTCATAGCCACTGAGAACGCTCCATTTCGACTTCTGTAGCTCCAGAAAAGCTCTTTCGAGTGCAAGAAGGTCAGATCCAGACAGCATTTGCAGTGCTTTCTCTGTCTCTGAATCAGACTTCTGCTCCAACTCCTCAATTTCAGCTAGAAAATACCTGAAATTGTCCAAAAATACAAAAACTCATAGTAGAATCCAAAAATATGAAATTAACACTAAAACCTATTTAACTCAATAAAAACTAAATAAAACACACTAAAAGGTATATGAAAGTGATGCCAAAAAGCATATAAAATATCCGCTCATCAATGATCATGCAACAAGAACAAGAGAACAGACAATAAAACATAACAGAAAACAGAAAAATAACATCAGAAAAGGGGATTAAGAGAACGAATCCACCTTAATGATGGCGGCTACTACTCCTCCTTGAGGATCCAATGTAGTGCTTGATCTCTTCAATGTCACGCCCTTGTCTCTGTTGTTCTTCCCTCATAGCTCTTTGATCTTCTCTAATTTCATTAAGGATGGTGGAATGCTCTTGACGCTCTAATTCATATTAGAGCTTAATTCTCTTGTAGAAGTATGCCATTGATCCCAATAGCTTTGAGGAGAAAAATACATCCCTTGAGGCATCTCAGGGATTTCTTGCTGAGGCGGTTGCACAGGCTCATGTGCATGCTCTCTAGTTTGCTCTATCCTCTTCTTAGTGATGAGATTGTCCTCCTCAATGAAAATATCTCCCTCTATGACAATTCCAGCTAAATTGCATAGGTGACAAATGAGGTGAGGGAAAGCTAACCTTGCTTTGGTGGAAGGCTTTTCAGCTATCTTGTACAATTCTTGAGGTATCACCTCATGTACTTCCACCTCACTCCCAATCATGATGCAATAAATCATGATGGCTCTGTCAATGGTCACTTCTGACCGATTGCTAGTGGGGATGATAGAGCGTTGGATGAATTCCAACCATCCTCTAGCTAAGGGTTTGAGGTCAAGCCTTCTTAGTTGAATGGGCTTGCCTTGGGAATCCCTTTTCTACCGTGCTCCTTCCACACAGATGTCTGAGAGCACTTGATCTAGTCTCTGATCAAATTTGACTCTTTTAGCGTAAGGATGTAGGTCTCCTTGCATCAAAGGCAAGTTGAACGCCAACCTCACACTTTCTAGACTAAAGTCCAAGATTCTCCATCGGACCATGGTGCTCCAATTCTTGGGATTTGGATTCACACTAATGTCATGGTTTTTCGTGACCCATGTATTAGAATAGAACTCTTGCACCATTAAGATCCTAACCTTATGGATGGGATTGGTTAGGACTTCCTAACCTCTTCTCCAGATCTCTCTTCGGATTTCTGGATACTCATTCTTCTTAAGCCTAAAAGGGACCTCAGGGATCACCTTTTTCTTTGCCACTACTTCATAGAAGTGGTCTTGGTGGACTTTGGTGATGAATCTCTCCATCTCCCAAGATTCGGAGGTGACGGCTACGACCTTTCCTTTACTTTTTCTAGAGGGTTCTCCAACCTTGGATGCCATAAGTGGTAATGGAAGGCAAAAAGCAACACTTTTCCCACACCAAACTTAAAAGGTTTGCTTGTCCTCGAGAAAAAATAAATAAAAGAGAAGAATGGAGTAGAAGAAGAAAATAGATGAAGATGGAGGAAGAGAGGAAATTCGGTTAAGGGGGCTTTAGAGTGTATGAGGTGTGTGTATGAAGGGTTAGTAAGAGGAGATATTTATAGGAGTGGGCTAGGTTAGGGTTCGGTTATGGGTGGGGTAAATGGGAGGGAAGTTTGATTTTGAAGTGGGTGGGGGTTGGTGGGAGTTATGATGGTTTTGGGGAAGTGATATGGATGTGATTGGGTTTGGGTTTATAGGGAAGAGTGTATGGGGAAGTGTGAAAAGAAGAGAGAGAAAGTGGGGTAGGTAAAGATGCTGTGGGACCTACTGGTTCTGAGAAGCTAGGGAATTCAGATTCCCTACCTTCTTCATGGGTGTTTGAACGCCCAGGGTCTACCTAGGGCTGGCGTTCAACGCCAGCTATGCTGCTAATTGGGGCGTTGAACGCCCGAGCTCTACCCAGGGTTGGCATTCAAACGCCAACAAGGCTGCCATTTTGGGCGTTGAACGCCCAGCCAGTGCTCCCTAGCTGGCGTTCAATGTTAGCAAGACACTCTATCCAGAGTGGTCTATTTTCATTGCTGAACCTTTTTGTCTCTGTTCTGAATGCTTCACATGATCATGAACCTAAAGAAATACCAAAGAAAAAAATTTAAGGAATTAAAAGGAAATAGAAATAATTAAATAGGGTTGGGTTGCCTCCCAACAAGCGCTTCTTTAACGTCAATAGCTTGACGGTTAGCTCCTTACGGAGATGGAAATGAGCTCAGAATTTTGTCCCTTACAGTGAACTTTCTTCTTGTCTTCTCATGGATGAGCTCCACATGCTCTAGAGACAGGACACGCCTCACTGTATGTGGTATGACTGGTTTCTTGGTGAAGACGACTCTCATACCAAGTGAGAGGCCTTCAGTAGGGACTTTCTTGTCCCTCCAACCTTTAGGTACTTTCTTCTTAGCACCTTTGTTCTCATTGCTTGTTGATGGCTGTCCAACACCAAACTTAGAATTGATGTTTGGGGGCTTAGTAAAGCGCTGCAATGAAAGAGATAGTTGGAACATTACGTGTTGCACAGTTATCTCTCTTTTCTCAGAGGGAGAGTTGGGGTGAGGCATCTTGAACAAGATGTGATCCTCCCCTAGTTGTAAAATCAGTTCTCCCTCAGCTACATCAATGATAGCATTGGCAGTGGCTAGGAAAGGTCTTCCAAGGATGACGGATTCATCTTCGTCTTCCCCAGTATATAAGATTATGAAGTTTGCAGGGAAGTAAACGTCTTCAACCTTTACTAATACATCTTCTACTAAGCCATATGCTTTCTTCATTGATTTTGTCTACCATCTCTAGTGAGATGATTGCAGCTTGTACCTCGAAGATTCCCAACTTCTCCATTACAGAGAGTGGCATGAGATTTATACTTGACCCTAGATCACACAGAGCCTTCTCAAAGGTCATGGTGCCTATGGTGCAAGGAATTATGATGCGTCTGGTATCCGGAAGCTTCTGAGGTAGCTTCTGTTGTACCAAAGCTTTGAGTTTTTTGGTGAGCACTGGAGGTTCTTCCTCCAAAGGTTTTGTACCAAATAACTTAGCATTCAGCTTCATGAGAGCTCCTAGGTATCGAGCAACTTGCTCTTCCCTAGTATCCTCATCCTCGTCAAAGGATGAGTGTTCATCAGAACTCATGCACGCAGGAGTGCATGCAAGGGAACCTCTATGGTCTCTATGTGAGCTTTGGCTTCCTTTAATTCTTGGATAGGAATTTCTTCAGTAGGTGCTGAGCACTCAATAGGTATTCCCTTACTGGCATTTAACACCAGTTCTGATGGTTCTTTGGGCGTTGAACACCCATCATGCATCCCTTCACTGGCGTTTAACGCCAGTTCCTTTGCCAAGTTGGGCGTTGGACGCCCAGGAAGGACCTTCTTCCTGGTGTTCAACGCCAGCTCTAATGCCAGTTTGGGCGTTCAACGCCTACTGAGGGCATCCTCACTGGCGTTCAACGCCAGCTTTGATGCCTGTTTGGGCGTTGAATGCCCAGTGAGGTATTTCTCACTAGTGTTCAACGCCAGCTTCTGTGCCAGCTTGGGCATTGAATGCCCAGTGAGGTCTTCCTCACTAGTATTCAATGCCATCTGAGTTTCTCCAGATTCGGCCTCATCCTCAATGGTGATGGCCTTGCACTCTTCTCTTGGGTTTATTTCAATGTTACTAGGAAGAGTGTCAGGAGGAATCTCAGGGATTCTCTTGTTCAGTTGACCAACTTGTACCTCCAAATTTCTGATGGAGGACCTTATTTCAGTTATAAAACTATGAGTGGTCTTAGAGAAGTTAGAGACTATAGTTACCAAGTTAGAAAGGCTCTGCTTAGGGGTCTCCATATTCCCTTGAGAAGATGGGAATGGTGGTCGGTTGTTGAACCTATTCTGGGTTCTTCCACCTTGATTATTGTTGAAGCCTTGCTAAGGCTTCTATTAATCCTTCCATGAAGGGTTATGATGATTCCTCCATGAGGGATTGTAGGTGTTTCCATAGGGTTATCCTATGTAATTCACCTCCTCCATGGTGGGTTGGTCAGGATCATTAGCTTCTCCTTTAGAGGAAGCTTCTTGAGTGCTGCCAGCTGCAGCTTGCATTCCAGTCAAATGCTGAGAGATTATATTAACCTGCTGGGTCAAGATCTTGTTCTGAGCCAATATGGCATTCAGAGTGTCAACTTCAAGAACTTCTTTCTTCTGAGGGATCCCATTGTTCACAGGATTTCTCTCAGAGGTGTACATAGATTGGTTGTTTGCAACCATCTCAATGAGTCCTCTTGCCTCTTCAGGTGTTTTCTTCAAGTGGAGTGATCCAACTGCAGAACTGTCCAATGATATTTTGGATATCTCAGACAGACCATCATAGAAGATACCTAGGATAGACCATTTTGAGAGTGTGTCAGGAGGACACCTCCTGATCAGTTACTTGTATCTTTCCCAAGCTTCATAAAGGGATTCACCTTCTTTTTGTCTGAAGGTTTGAACTTCCACTCTAATTTTGCTCATTCTTTGAGGAGGGAATAATTTGGCCAAGAAAGCATTGACCAGCTTCTCTCAAAAGTCTAGGCTTTCTTTAGGTTGAGAGTCCAACTATATCCTATCTCTGTCTCTAATAGCAAAGGGAAATAGCATAAGTCTATAGACCTCAGGATCCACTCCAATGGTCTTAATAGTGTCACAGATTTGCAAGAATTCCGACAGAAATTGGTGTGGATCTTCCAGTGGAAGTCCATGGAATATGCAATTCTGTTGCATTAGAGATACTAACTGAGGCTTAAGTTCAAAGTTGTTAGCTCCAATGGCAGGTATGGAAATACTTCTTCCATAGAAATAAGAAGTTGGTATGGTGTAGTCACCAAGTACCTTTCTTGTATCTCCTCCATTATTAGCATTGTTTGCCATGTCTTCAGCTTCTTGTTCGAAATTTTCTGAGAGGTTTCTTGCGGAGTGTTGTGCTTTAACTTGTTGTAAACGCCTCCTTAGAGTTTTCTCAGGTTCAAGATCATGTTTAAAGAGAGGCTCTTTATCTCTGTTCCTGGTCATAAACAAGAAAAAGAAGATAAGAAAGAAGAAGAATGAGAGCTCTATGTTCAAGAATAGACGACTCCCTATGAGATGTGAAGAAGAAAGAAAAGAAGAATGAAGATAGATAAGAGACAAAAAGAATTCGAAAAGAGAGGGATAGAAATTCGAAAATTAGAAGTAAAAAGAGAAAGTATTTTTGTTTTTATTTTTAATTATTAATTAAATTCAAAAATTAAAGCTAATTAACTAAAAAGATTTGAAAATTAAATGATGAATTTTCGAAAAAGAAGATAGAGAAAAAGAGAAGATGTTTTCGAAAATTAGAAGAGAGAAGAATTAGTTAAGAAGTTTTGAAAAAGAAGAAAGAGAAAACAAGTAACTAATTAAGAAAGATTTGAAATTAAGATAAGATAGAAGATTAGAAAAAGATTTGAATTTACAATTTAAAATTAGAAAAGATAAGATAGAGGTTGAAAAGATTTGAAAAAGATTTGATTTTAAAATTTGAATTTAGAAAAGATAAGATAAGAATTTGAAAAAGATTTAAAAGAGAGATAAGATTTGATATTTGATTTTTGAAAAATATTTGATTTTGAATTTTAAAATTTGAATTTGAAATAAGATAAGATAAGATTTTTGAATTTTTAAAGAAAGATAGAAAGATAAGTTAGTAATTTGAAAAAGATATGATTTTTGAAAAGATTTGAATTTGAAAAGATTTGAATTTTAAATTTAAAACTAAGGTAAGATAAGATAATGATTTTGAAATTAAAATTTGAAAAATTTGTTGTAATTTTCGAAAATTGAGATAAAGATAAGAAAAGATTTTTTTTTGAATTTAATGAAGAAAGAGAAAAACAACAAAAAAAATACCAAACTTAAAATTTTTAGATCTAAGACACCTAGAATTCAAAAATTGCAAAGAAAAATACAAAGAGATACCAAACTTAAAAATTATAAGATCAAAGCAAGAAGAAAAACAAGAACACTTAGAAGATCAAGAAAAATACCAAGAACAAAACTCAAAAGATTCAAAGAAAACAGGAACATGCAAAGGACACCAAACTCAAAAATTTTGAAAACCAAAGACACAAATTTCAAAAATTTTAAAAGAAAAAATACAAGAAGACACCAAACTTAAAGATTGACAAAAGATTTAAATAAAAGACAGTAATTTTGAAAATTTTTAGAAAAAGACTCAAGAAATTCGAAAAATCAACAAGAACAAGAACAAAAGACTCAAACCAAATATCAAGATTAATAAAGAAAAGTAAAGGTTTTTGAAAAAGTTTTGATTTTTTTTCGAAAAAGAAAAAGAAAATAAAAGACTCTAACAAAATTAAAAAACAATACCTAATCTAAGCTACAAGACAATCCGTTAGTTGTCCAAACTCGAACAATCCCTGGCAACGGCGCCAAATACTTGGTGCGTGGAATTACACTTCGCACAAATAAACCAGCAAGTGCACTGGGTCGTCCAAGTAATACCTGAGTGAGTCAGGGTCGATCCCATAAGGATTGTGATTTGAAGCAAGCTATGGTTATCTTGTAGATCTTAGTCAGGCGAATAGAAAAGTTGGTTGATTGTTTACAACGCATAAAAGGAAAATAAAGAAAATGTTATTCAATTGATGGTGAATGTAATGATAAGAAGATGGTTAAGGCTTCGGAGATGCTTTGCTCTTCTGAATCAATTCGGTCTTACTATCTCCTCCAACTGTGAATGATTTCTTCTATGACAGGCTGTATGTGATCAACGCCTTTCTTGAGAGGTCGCCAATGCTCCTCCAGTGCTTAACCCCAGAGTTAGTGCAGATCTAGTCTGATTGAGAGTGAAGCTCCTGCAGTCCATTCCCCTTAGTGATCCTACTCAAAACACTACAGACATGATCGAATCTTCTGGATCAGAGAATGCTGCGCCTTTGATTCTGGCCTCTACCACAAAGACTCTAATCTCTCCATACCTCGGCTGAACTGGTGTCTCGAGATGTCCCCAACGAAGTCGTGGATTAGCTGTCTAAGAGATGTATAATCAAGATAGTGGTTCATCATTGTCCGATGAAAGACTCACTTTGAACCCATATAGAATGAGATAACCTTATACTAGTTCAACGCATTCATAAGGATGAAGAACGAAGATACATCTTAGAATAGAGAATCAAACATGGATTGAAGATAAAATAGTAATACTTTATTAATCCATAAAACTCAGCAGAGCTCCTCCCCTCAACCTAGGAGGTTTAGAGACTCATACTGATAGCAAATACAATGTGTAATTCAAAATATACCAGTCGTCTGGTGCGGAATTTACAATCCACAAACTAACCGGCAAGTGCACCGGGTCGTACCAAGTAGTACCTCAAGTGAATGAGGGTCGATCCCACGAGGATTGATGGATCAAGCAACAATGATTGAGTGATTGGCTTAGTCAGACAAGAAGAAAAGAGTTTTGAAAGTTCAAATGCATCAAACAGTAATTCAGAGAATCAGAAAAGCAAGCAGTAAATTGATAAGAATAATATATGGAGGAAATAGTTAAGGTTTCAGAGATATCTATCTTCCGGATTGACTTTTCTTACCAACTATTTTAATCATGCAAGATTCAATTCATGGCAAACTATATGTACTAAACCCTAATTCCTTAGACCTTTTTAGTCTCCTCTAACCTTCATCAACCGCCAATTCCTTGGTCACTTAATTCAATTAGAAGGTGAAGTTCAATTCTAGTTTATATGCCACAAAAACCCTAATTACCCAAATTCAAGCTGTTGTTCAAGTAAAGAGCTTTTCCAAGTTATATAAGAACTCAATTAGAACAAGGGTCATACTTCCGTTCCACCCAAATTCATAAGATAAAGAACAAAAACAATTCTTGAAATAAAAATCAATACATGAATTAAAATAGAAAAATAATAGTATCTATCCATACAATAGACAGAGCTCCTAACCTTAACAGTGGAGGTTTAGTTGCTCATGGTTCAGAGAGAAAACTAGGATTCTGAAAACTATAAAATTACGGAATGAGGTAGGTGAGAAGAGATTAGCCCGAAGGTTTGATTATTTTTCTTTTTATATCTAATCCTAATTAATGTAAATTATATTTCCTAAAACTAAATAATATCTTTTCCTATTTTAAAATAAAATAAAATTTAAATCAAGATAAATTTGATGTATCTCGTGCAGCCTTGAAAGAGGAATGGGGACCACCACTTTTGCTATGTGTGGCGCCAAACTTTGAAAAATCCAAGTTTGGCTTGAAAAGAACCAAAAGCTTCCCTTTTAAGTATTCAATGTTGGCGCCAAACTTGAGCTTCTTCAAGTTTGGCGTGGAGTGGTCAGCATGCATTCCTTGGAAGTCTTGATTGTGGCGCCTCCTCAAGTTTGGCGTGAAGTGGTACGTGTGCAACCTTCACTCCTCTTTGCTTGGTGCCAAACTTGAGTTTTCTCGAGTTTGGTTTCGGCCAATCAGCAATGCAATCTTCACTCCTTCTTGGTTGGCGCCAAACTTGAGGTTTCTCAAGTTTGGCTTCAACCAGCTAGCATTAAATTTCTCCATGAAAACTTGAGTGTGGCGCCAAACTTTAGAAAGAAGTGTGCATAATTATATATTGTTGGAAAGCTCTGGAAGTTAGCTTTCCAATTCCACTGAAATCACGTCAATTAGAACTCTGTAGCTCAAGTTATTCCAATTTGAATGCAAGAAGGTCGGGGTTGACAACATCATTCGCTTTCTTCCTTTTCTGCTACAAAACTCCATCAAATCCATCCGAATACTCCCTGAAATAAACAGAAATTACACACAACTCAAAGTAGCATTCATGGTGGCTAAAAGTAATCAAATCTTGATTAAACATAGTAATTCAAATGCAAATTCACTAGGAAAAGATAGAAAAGATGCTCACTGATGCCAAGGCATCTTAGGCTAGTTTCACTAGCATTTTTCTGTTAGTTTTAGTTGTTTTATGCACTTTCTTGAGCTTAAAGTAACCAAGAATGGTTAAAAGAATAACAAAGCAATGAACCATCCAAACAGTATGATTTTTATGCAAATTTCATGAGTTTTTAGTTATATTACTTGAATGCTATGAATGGAAGATTCTCATGAAAATTTGCAAGACTTTGATGCAGTTGTTTGGATGATTTCAGGAAAGAAGAGGCTAGGCAAGGAAGCAACAAAAATCAATAAAGGAAGCTTGAATATCACATGTGGAGTTTAAGTTCCAGTTTAAGCCTAAACTGGAGCTTAAACGCCAGAATCATGAAGGCTAAGAAATGCTGGAATTAAACTGGAACTTAAACGGCCAAAATCATAAAAGCTGAGGAAAGGGTGAAAGTGGCGTTTAACCTCCAGTTTAACCTTAAACTGGAAGTTAAACGCCAGAAATGGAAAATGCACCAGGGAGCCATTTCCACGTTTAAGCTCCAATTTAACCTTAAACTGGAGCTTAAACGTGTTCGACCAAGTTTTCTCCTCCAGGGTTGCTTTCTCCATTTCCACGTTTAAGCTCCAGTTTAACCCTAAACTGGAGCTTAAACGTGTTCGACCTCCAGGGGTTGCTTTCTCCGCTTCCACGTTTAAGCTCCAGTTTAACCTTAAACTGGAGCTTAAACGTGTTCGACCTCCAGGATGGCTTTCTCTATTTCCACGTTTAAGCTCCAGTTTAACCTTAAACTGGAGCTTAAACGTGTTCGACCTCCAGGGCTGCTTCTTAAACTGAAGCTTAAACGTGCTTCCACAAAAGGCATCACTGGAAGTGTCTGGCGTTTAAGCTGCAGTTTAAGCTTAAACTGCAACTTAAACGCCACTCTTGGAAAAGGTTTCTGGGCCAAAAATATTGCAGTTTAAGTTAGCATTTGAGCACAAACATTAACTTAAACTTACTCTGGTATGAAACCCAATTGAATATCATGGTTTATGGGATTGGGCCTGAAGGATTGATGAGTCTGGAATTTCAATTTGTTGAGTCATGTGTCATTACTTGATTATCACTAAGTTGGCTCAATGAATGTTACAGAATTTGGATCAGCAGCCTCATCAAGATTATGGATCATAAACCCAAAGCAAAAAGAAAGCAGGGAGAGGCCTCAAAGCCCAAGAAACACAACAGAAGCTCAATGAAGAAAGTGTATAAATAGGATAGAATTTAAGTTAGAGGCACTTTTTTTTACCTTTTCATTTTGGAAGTTTTCATACTTTTGTAATTGAATTCAGAGCTATGACTCACTAAACCCCCTTTCATTGGGTTAGGGAGCTCTATTGTAATTCAATGAATCAATAATAGTTTTATCTTCTTCTTCAATCTTTTCTCTTGAATTTTGTTAGAAAGCTTCTCGATCTAATTCCATTGGGTAGTTGTCTTGGGAAAGAAACTACCCATAATTGGAATCCTTCGGAACCTTGGGAAAGGAATGGAGGATTCATGCTAGAGAAGCTTTCTCACAGTGAATTGGATTGGGGTTTGGATGGATATTGTGACATGTAATCCTACCAAATTGTGGTTCATGAAACTGTGTGGTATAATCAGTGATCGAGCATCATCTCTTC
>NC_029786.2:54345685-54356689 GCF_000816755.2 Arachis ipaensis | reverse complement strand
TTTCCCGCCAATTTTACATTCCGCAACTCTCATCTAATTCTTGATTCCGCTCAACTAGACACACTTCTAATCCGAATTGCTCATTGAACCAATCCTTGTGGGATTCGACCTCACTCTATTGTGAGTTTTTACTTGACGATAACCGGTGCACTTGCCGGAAGGAATTTTGCCGATTGTGCAATTTCCTAAATCGTAGCATAACAAGTTTATGCGCATCAAGTTTATGGCGCCGTTTTTTTACATTCCGCAACTCTCATCTAATTCTTGATTCCGCTCAACTAGACACACTTCTAATCCGAATTGCTCATTCAACCAATCCTTGTGGGATTCGACCTCACTCTATTGTGAGTTTTTACTTGACGATAACCGGTGCACTTGCCGGAAGGAATTTTGCCGATTGTGCAATTTCCTAAATCGTAGCATAACAAGTTTATGCGCATCACTCACGCATCATCGTCTCTTCGAATCATGTAAAAGTTCTTAAATAAATACTAGACTAATGACTAAGGATTACATAAGAAGGGTAAAACAGCCTTTTAGTGCTAAAATCCACTTCCATGGCCCTGATACACGAAAAAAAAAATAATAAGTTCCGCGCAATAACTACCGGCAAGTGCACCGGGTCGTATCAAGTAATAAAACTCACTAAAGAGTGAGGTCGATCCCACTAGGATTAAAGGATTAAGCAATCAATAGTTAATTGATTAGCCTAGTTAGACGATTCAGTTTGGAGTGATAAGCAGCAGGAAAGTAAATTGCATCAAGTAAATAAAAGCAGTAAAGTGCAAAAAAGTAAATTGACATAAATGTAAAGTGTAGGAAGTAAATGACAGAAAGTAAAAGAAGAAAAATAAAATGAACATTGGGATCAAGAGATATTGTAATTCTCCGGATCAAGTTCATCTTCATCTCTTCCTCACTCAATGCATTCATTGATCTTCTTGGCAATCTTAAGTGATTGGATCCCAATGTCTTGGCTCACCAATCTTTCTAAGCTTGAACAATTTTCCAATGTCTTGGTTTAATTGTTCATAGGAAGAGATGAAACTTGGTCACTGATTATACCACACACCTTGATAGATCAAAGTATTGGTAGGATTAAATGTCACAATATCCATCCAACCCCCAACCTAATCCAATGTGAGAAAGCCTTTCTAGCATGATTTCCTCATTCCTCTGTCAAGGTTCCGAGGAAATCCAATTATGAACAATTTCTCCGTCGAGACAATTGTTCAATTGAATGAAGGTCAAAAGCTTTCTAGTAAGACCAAGAGAAAAGACAGAGAAAGAATTATGAAAATTACAATTGATCCATTAAATAAGAATAGATCTCTCTAACCCAATGAAGAGTTAGTTCAGTTCATTGTTCTAATTAACAGAAAAGAAAGAAAGTGCAGAATAAAGAAGAAGATGAAGAAATAGAACTAGAAGTGAAACTTCAAATTCATAATGGAAATTAAAAACGAAAATTAAACTAACAAAAAAGAAAAGAAAAGAAAGAAAAGTGCATGAAAGGTGTATGTCAGGGGATATGGATGAATGATTCTGGACTCCCCTCCAATCCAGAATAATTTCTCCAATCCAGCTACTACCTATATATAGGCTTACAAAGATGAAAATACAAATTACAAAATGAATTAAAGTTCCTAATCTAGATCCCTCTTGTGCCTTGGATGAGTGATAATTGATGGGCTCAGCTTGCTTGCATGATGCAGGGGTATATTGAGGCCTTAAGTGATGTTGAAGCATTAAAATTCTGCTCCCAGACCCTGTCTTCAGCGTTTGTGTCAATGTTGGCATGCAAATGTTCCCTCCAAAGCTTTTCTGGTCACGCGTACATGTGACCCTTGCATTTTCCACGTTGAGATGAGCGTTGGAGATAGTGTTGTTGGGCCAACGTTCTACCCACGCGTGTGTGTGCGTGCTTTGTCAATTCTTCACTTTTTACGCGTACGCGTGTGGTGCACGAAATTGTGATGTCCAGGCTCAAACTATTCCTGGCACGTGAGCAACTTGGTATGTGTAATCGTGATTACACATTCATAATTTGTCACAACTTCGATACAACTCAACCTCTGAATCTGATTTCTGCTCAAGTCCCTCAATTTCAGCCAGAAAATACCTGAAATCACAGAAAAACACACAAACTCATAGTAAAGTCCAGAAATGTGAATTTAACATAAAAACTAATGAAAACATCCCTAAAAGTAACTAGATCCTACTAAAAACATGCTAAAAACAATGCCAAAAAGCGTATAAATTATCCGCTCATCAGCGTGGCTTGTCAACTTTTCTCTGTTCATGCGTACGTGTGGCCTCTGATTTTGCACTTCTCATGCGTACACGTGAAGTACGTGTACGCGTGGCTGTCTATTTTTCCAGGCTTCATTTCGCGCACGTTGGGGGTAACGTTGGATCACCAATGTTCCCTTCAACGTTGCTTCTTCAATTTTTCCTTACAGCGTTGGTTCATTGCCAACGTTTACTCCATCGTTGATACCAATGTTGGCTCTCCAACTCTGCTTTTCTCTGCTTCTCTGCTTCTAATTTGCCTATCATTAAACAAATAAATGTATCAAAGTAACATACAAGATAAAATCTACTATACTAAGTGTGCTAATATTGCTCAAAGATCATAACTTCACTTAGTGTGATCTATTTCATCTTATTTACCCTATATATTAACTAAGATTCACTTATCTTTGAGATTTTGTTTCATGCAGAGATTTTTCATGCTTTTGCTCCTTTATCAACAGAAATTGTATGAAAACTAAATTAAAATCTACTGAAAAAGCATAGAAAAACAAGCCATGATGCCTTGGCATCACAACACCAAACTTAAATCTTGCTTGTCCCCAAGCAAGGAGAGAATCATGCAATAAGGTTTGACAAACCAAGGTGAGAATAGCAGTGTAATGTTCATGGTTGGTTAGCTTTCTATGTATGCGACAATTACGGAAGAAATTCAAATGATTGATGCTTCTATCTAGCTCACTTTATGAAATCTTTTCTTTATGCTTCTTCCTTGAAGCAAACTTTTCATTCTCTTCATGGCTTATTTTATTGGGTGCTTTGCACCATAAGTTGAGGGCTACGACTCTAAATGCTTTGTTTTCAAGTATTACCACTTGATACATAAGCACCACAAGCATTTAATTAGAGGACTCTTTAAGTTATTTTATTTCTTTTCTTGACTCTCTAATCATTGATGCTCAGAGCCTTGAGCTTTGAGGGAGTGCCTTTGCACTTGAGCCTAGCCTTGACTCTAAGTATTTTGTTTTCAAGATTTTTGCTCGATACATAAACACCACAAGTACTTAACAATTGAATTGTCATTGGTGCTCAGAGCCTTCAGCTTTCTCATTGTTTCCCTTTTTCTTTTCTTGCCTTAATTGCAATTGCTTGTTCAAGGTTTTCATGATTTAAAAAATTTCATAAAATGTCCTAGATGAAAACTTCAATTAAATAAATTCAAATGCAATTGAGCAATGAAATAATCATGCTAGCCTTCCAACACTTATATGCCCATGCTAAGTTCTTCTTTAATAACCTTGTTTGTTTATGATCATGAAACTAAATTGCTTTGGACTCACAAAATTCAAGATGGCAATCATAATGTTACAGCAACATGTTACAATCCAAACACTAAACTATGCTTATTCAAAAGGAGCCATCACACATACATACAAAGAGAATAGAAGACAATCATACAATTAAAAATACTGGAAATAAATAAGAGGAAAAGGAGCTTTACCACCTTGTGATTCATTTTCATTGCTGTTGTCCTTTTCCTCCAATACTTCCCCATCTCATACCAACTTAGGATGATTGCTTGTCTTCAAGCAACGAATAAAATAGTGGTGATGATGTTCATGATGGGTCATGAATGTCTTACACTCTAAAATGTGGTTGATGTATGTGGTTAAGCAAGCAAAAATTAAAGATAACACTGCAAGCCTAAGAAGCAAAGGCATTATGATTAAACAAATAAGTGATGTTGCCGGATACATTGCATAGAAAAATAAGTGGTACACCAAACTTAGTGTGACACTTTCTTTTGGAATTGATGTAAGTATCAGAAAGATTAAAAACAAATTGTTGTAGGACAACACCAAACTTAGAATGTAACCATATGCCAATTTTTATTTGGAATGAAGCTAAGTAAAAGAAACTATTCTATGTGTTAATAACACAATCACCAAAAACCAGAGGTGTCACAAACAAGGGCTTCCTGGTGAGGCATTAACATAAACAATTAAAGAGCATAAAAAAATAAAGATAAAAGGAAATTAAATGGACAGAAAGAAAATGTCTAATCTAGGTAACCAACCAACTGGTAGTTTGTTAATCACAATTAATCCATGGCAACGGCGCCATAAACATGATACGTGAAAAAAATAATAATAAGTTCTGCGCAATAACTACCGGCAAGTGCACCGGGTCGTATCAAGTAATAAAACTTGCTAAAGAGTGAGGTCGATCCCATGAGGATTAACGGATTAAGCAATCAATAGTTAATTGATTAGCCTAGTTAGACGATTCAGTTTGGAGTGATAAGCAGCAGAAAAGTAAATTGCATCAAGTAAATAAAAGTAGTAAAGTGCAGAAAAGTAAATTGACATAAATGTAAAGTACAGGAAGTAAATGACAGCAAGTAAAAGAAGAAAAATAAAATGAACATTGGGATCAAGAGATATTGCAATTCTCCGGATCAAGTTCATCCTCATCTCTTCCTCAATCAATGCATTCATTGATCTTCTTGGCAATCTTAAGTGATTGGATCCCAATGTCATGGCTCACCAATCTCTCTAAGCTTGAACAATTTCCCAATGTCTTGGTTTAATTGTTCATGGGAAGAGATGAAACTTGGTCACTGATTATACCACACACCTTCATAGATCAAAGTATTGGTAGGATTAAATGTCACAATATCCATCCAACCTTCAACCTAATCCAATGTGAAAAAGCCTTTCTAGCATGATTTTCTCATTCCTCTGTCAAGGTTTTGAGGAAATCCAATTATGAACAATTTCTCTGTCGAGACAATTGTTCAATTGAATGATGGTCGAAAGATTTCTAGTAAGACCAAGAGAAAAGACAGAGAAAGAATTATGAAAATTACAATTGATCCATTAAATAATAATAGAGCTCTCTAACCCAATGAAAAGAGTTAGTTCAGTTCATTGCTCTAATTAACAGAAAAGAAAGAAAGTGCAAAATTAAGAAGATGAAGAAATAGAATTGGAAGTGAAACTTCAAATTCATAATGGAAATTAAAAACGAAAATTAAACTAATAGAAAAGAAAACAAAAGAAAGAAAAGTGCATGAAAGGTGTGTGTCAGGGGATGTGGATGCATGATTCTGGACTCCCCTCCAATCCAGAATGATTTCTCCAATCCAGCTACTACCTATATATAGGCTTACAAAGATAAAAATACAAATTACAAAATGAATTAAAGTTCCTAATCTAGATCCTTCTTGTGCCTTAGATGAGTGATAATTGATGGGCTCAGCTTGCTTGCATGATCCAGGGGTGTATTGGGGCCTTAAGTGATATTGCAGCGTTAAAATTCTGCTCCCAGACCCTATCTTCAGCGTTTGCGTCAACGTTGGCATGCAAACGTTCCCTCCAACATTTTTCTGGTCACGCGTACGTGTGGGTGACGCGTACGCGTGACCCTTGTATTTTCCATGTTGAGATAAGCATTGGAGATAGTGTTGCTGGGCCAACGTTCTACCCATGCGTGCGTGTGGGCGACGCGCACGCATGCTTTGTCAATTCTTCACTTTTCACGCGTACACGTGGGTGACGCGTACGCGTGGCTTGTCAACTTTTCTCTTTTCACGCCTACGCGTAAGTGACGCGTACCCGTGGCCTCTGATTTTGCATTTCTCACGCGTACGCGTTGAGCATGCGTACGCGTGGCTGTCAATTTTTCCAGGCTTCATTTCACGCATGTTGGGGGTAACATTGGATCACCAACGTTCCCTCCAACGTTTCTTCTTCAATTTTTTCTTACAGCGTTGGTTCATTGTCAACGTTTACTCCATCGTTGATACCAACATTGGCTCTTGACGTTAGGATTTTTGCCAGTAAAGAATTTCATAAAAACAGTCGCGTTGTAGATATAGTCTCTAAACCGACAGAAATCCCTTCGTACAAACATTTTGGTTGTCACAAGTAACAAACCCCTAAATAAATTGATAACCGAAGTATTCAAACCTCGGGTCGTCTTCTCAAGGAATTGCAGGGAGGTATGTTCTTATTATTGGTTATGAGTTTGTAAATTGGGGAAATTTGGAGTTTGGGCAATGGGCACAGGTATATTTTCAAAGCAATAAAATTAAATAAATAACTGAAAAATAAACATTTGGCAAGGTATGAGAAATTGGAAGTCCAGACTTAGTTATCCTTATCAATAACAATGAAAGTCGAATCTTAATTCCACTTAGTTAACCTTTACTAAAACAAAGGAAAGTCAAGGGACTAATTAGTTTGATCTTCGAATCCTATTTATTTCCTAAGAAAATGTTAGGATTATTGAAGTTCAGTTCAATTAGCAAAGATAACAGTTATCAATTATGTTGAACTAAGATAACTCCTGAGTTACTGATTTCTTAACCAAAGCCAAAAGAGAAAATATCTAAATTAAATTAAAAGCATTCATGTAAATAAAGCAATCAAACTACGTCTAAATATAAATTCAAGTCATAACATGGAAAGGTTCACAAGCCAATTGGGCAACATAAATCAAATACAAATAAAAGTATTAGAGTATCTGAAAGTAAAAGAGAAATATAAAGAAAAAGGAATATTAAACCTGGGATCGAGAGTTACTCTTAAAACTAAGAGAAGTCCTAAATCCTAATCCTAAGAGAGAGGAGAGAACCCTAAACCCTAAAAACTACATCTACTCCTAAAATTGTGAATATGAGAGCCTTCTTATGAATGGATGCATTCCCCCACTTTATAGCCTCTAATCTGTGTTTTCTGGGCCGCAAACTGGGTCGAAAACAGCCCAGAATTCGCTGGTCTCGAATTCAATCACGCTGGATTTCCGTCACTGCGACGTGGCCGCATGGAGCACGCAGTCGCGTCGCCTAGCATCAGAGAAACTATAGTATATTATATATCAAATCGAAGCCCGGGACGTTAGCTTTCCAATGCAACTGAAACTGCGTCATTTGGACTTCTGTAGCTAAAGTTATAGCCGTTTGAGTGCGAAGAGGTCAGGCTGGACAGCTTAGCAATTTCTCCAACTTCTTGTATTCCTTCCACTTTTGCATGCTTTCTTTTCATCCTCTGAGCCATTCCTGCCCTGTAATCTCTGAAATCACTTAACACACATATCAAGGCATCTAATGGTAATAAAAAAGGATTAATAATGAGCAAATATAAGATCAAAGGAGCATGTTTTCAATCAAAGCAGGTAATTAGGAAGGCAAATGTAAAACCATGCAAATAGTATGAATAAGTGGGTAAAGAGTTGATAAAAACCACTCAATTGAGCACAAGATAAATCATGAAATAGTGGTTTATCAACCTCTCCACACTTAAATACTAGCATGTCCTCATGCTAAGCTCAAGAGAAACTATAAAGATGAATAGGAATGGTAGAATGTATGAAATGCAATCCTGTCTATATGGATGCAACTAAATGTGAAATGCTTCTACCTACTTGGTTAAAAGTAAATCAAATTCTCCAAGACAAATACAAACCAATTTTCACTAATTCAAATCGTACAATAAAAAGCAAGTAAACTTGTAGGAAGATAGCTCATGAAAGCAGGGAACATAGAATTAAGCACTGAACCCTTACTGGTAGTGTATATCACTCTAACTCTCAAGTGTCTAGGGTCAATCACTCTAATCTTCCCTAATCATGCTTTCTAAACTTTGTTCTTCATCTAACCAATCAACATTATTTAATGTACCAATGCAAACATCATGAGGTCTTTTCAAGGTTGTAATGGGGCTAAGGTAAATGTGAGGATATATATATATGGTTAAGTGATGTATGAATTGAATCTTTAATTAACCTAAACTTTCACCTAACATACATATAATCTATATAATTCTAATTCATGCCTAGCTACCCAAAATTCCCACTTTTACATCACATACTCATGTATCAACTTTTTCTTTTAATTTATCACATGTGCATTGATTTTTCATTAACTTAACATTGGGGTAATTTTGTCCCCTTATTTATTTATTTATATTATATATATATTTTTTTTCTTTTTCTCTTTTTCTCTCTCTCTCTCTCATTTTTTTTTATAAACTGAATCATAAAAGCAAACATAACTTATCAATGCACATGGATTCTCCATTATTTTTCTATTTTGGTTTTTCATGAGTAGGTTCCCAAATTTCCAATATTCAAATAAGTTATAAACATGACACATTCCCTTATTAACTCAAGTTCCCACAATTTTTCCACACTTAGTTGATACACAATCTCTATCTTAAGCTAACCAAAGATTCAACATTATTTAATATAGAACAAATGGGATTAAAAGACTCAAAGTGGCTGACAAGGGTGATTTAAATGGTAGGCTTATTTGGGATAAGTGAGCTAAAATCAAACAATGGCCTCAATCATATGCAAGCATGTAAATACACTAAATAATGGACATATAGATTGGAACAAAATATAGATTACAATCATAGAGAAGGGAACACACAGGAATAAAATATTTATGGTTAAATAATGTAACCATGTAAATAAGCTCAAAGTCTCACAGGTTGTGTGTTCTTTGGCTCAAAAACCATGTTCCAAATACAACTTCAAACAAATTTAACACATAAAAATTTTTAAAATTTTTTTATTTAAATGAGTAAAATTTTTTCAAAAATAGGATCTTAAAAAGAGATTTATTATTTTAACCAAGTAGTAACTAAATGCACAAAATCAAATAAATATGCAATCAAATATGCAGATGCAACAATGAACAAATAAAGAAAATAAGATTATTGGTGTTGAAAAGAAAGTACTAACCCATGGAGATCGGTATTGACCTCCCCACACTTAAATGTTGCACCGTCCTCGGTGCATGCTAAGATGTACAAGTGGACAGGCTGTTCCAACTGATGCTTTTCTTCAAGGATTGTGCAGATGGACTTGTTTGTCTCCCCTTTTAAGCGTCTTCCGGTTCTCTTCCTGGTGGCCATCTTGAAAGAAAAAAAAAGGGAAGAAAGGTAACCCAATAATAGAGATAAGAAAATAAATGAAGTATGGTTGGGTTAATGCCAAATGATAAGGGTCTCATTTACATGGAAGCTTCAACATGTACGTGAGAAAATAATATAAGCACATGGTATACCAGTGGTGCAAAATTTGCAACAATAGAAAAGAGAGTGGGGAAAGAGAGATAATATAAATTCATGTCAATGCAAGAGTAATATAGATATAAAAGATTGGCATTGATTTAAATAATATTACTCAATAAGAATGAAACAAGTCACTAAGCACCAAGAAAATACCAGAAAAGATGTAACAGTTGAATAAGAACATTTGAACACCAATAATAATTTTAAAAATATACAATGAATGAAAGTATACAAATAAATTAAATAAAATAGAATGGAAGTGAGAGAAAATAAGAAAGTAAGAAGAAAGAAATAAGAAAAGATAAGAAAAATAAGGATTAGAGAAGAAAAGATAAGAAATTTGGTTGATCTGGATATTCTGTGCGCCGCTTGTGACGCGGACGCGTGAGTGACGCGGTCGTGTTGTGCGCGATAAGGTCAGGTGACGCGGACGCATGGGTCACGCGATCGCTGGCCTGTTTTGTGCGATTGGCGCGAGTGCAACCTTGCGGTCGCGCAACTCTCTATTCGAAACTCTTTTTGCCAAAAATCTGGGTGACGCGATCGCATGGTTGACGCGGTTGCGTGGGTGGCCATCTTTTGAAAACGACGCGAACGCGTGGGGCACGCGTTCGCGTGGGAGGGCTTGGGCTTCCAGCACGAGTCCAGGGCAACTCCAGCTCAACTTTCTGCCATGCACCCATTTACGTCGACTTCTCAGAGCCACGCGGTCGCGTAGGTGACGCGATCGCGTGGGAAGCTATTTTTCCAAATGACACGGCCGCGTCAGCGACGCGGTCGCGTGGATTAATTTGTGCCATTAGCGCGCCTCCAGCCACGCTTTCGCGTGACTCTCTGTTCAATTCTTTTCTTCCCAACGCACACACGACGCGGACGCATCGGCGACGCTGTCGCGTCGCGTGCGAAAAATTCCCCCTTTTTTTTTATAATCTGAAAAATGAAGAATGCAGTGTTAATATGAATGTGATGCAAAACTCCAGGTTCAATAAAATAAAATAAAATAAAATAAAACTAGAAAACAAATAAAACTAAATAAAAATGAAAAAGGAACAATCATACCATGGTGGGTTGTCTCCCACCTAGCACTTTTAGTTAAAGTCCTTAAGTTGGACATTGGATGAGCTTCCTGTGTTATGGTGGCTTGTGCTTGTACTGATCCAGGAATCTCCACCAATGTTTGTGATTCCAATGGCCTCCGGGGTCCCAAACGAGACATGTAAAGCCCTTAAGAAGCTTCAAACAGATTCTTAGGCTCCCGGAGTGACAAATGTCAGAGCAGATTCCAGGATCCCAAATCTTGCTTTTACACCCGTCTTTGTGTTGATTATCATGATTCCATCCGGGTAGCAAGCAATCTGAATTCTCACTAAAGCGGCCAAACAACTTTCTAGACCCATTTAGTTGAGCTTTACACCAACCTTTGCGTTTAAACTTAAAGCTTCCAACCATAATGAACCTTGCAGGACAATCCTTACCACTGGCCATCTTCCTCTTACTCTTAATGCCACAAAGAGCTCTAAGTTGACCATCCGTCTCCAGTAGCCCATATTCAAGTGGAATTAGAAAGCTAAGGGATATGAATTTTACCCACTTGAATGTTGTGAAGGATGATGGCAACTTATGGGGAGGTATTTTCAATGAAATTGCAAGCTCCACTCCCTTGTGCTCT
>NC_029786.2:54302683-54345362 GCF_000816755.2 Arachis ipaensis | reverse complement strand
AAGGAGGCTCTATGTCTTGACTTTCCCATGGAGGTTTAGCATCTCCTAAGTCTTCAACCAATTCTTCTTCTTTGATAATTACAGCTTCCTCCATTTGTTCCAGTACAAAGTCATGTTCTGTACTGTTCACTGGAGTTTCTAGTATCTCCTTCATGCTACGTTCTTCATTAGATTGTCCACATGAAGCCATGGGGGTTCCTTGAGTGTCCGAATGTCGGGAAGCTAATTTAATTATCGCTTGCTCCAATTGACGAATGGTTGCATGAAATCGATCCACTGTTTCCTTGAAACGATCCTTTGTCTCTTGATGCACTCGGCTTTCATAAATAGGATCATAGTGCTCTTGGATTGATGGATATGGAGATGGTGAATATTGAAGTGGTGGTTCTTGTGAGTAATTGGGTTGGAATTAGGGTGGTTCTATATATGGTTCATATGGCTCATAAGGTGGTTGGTATGGTGGTTGAGGGTTAGGGTCATATGGAGGTGAATGGCGGAAAGGGGCTTGTGAGTTTGGTGGTCCAAAGTTATGTTGAGGAGAGGGTTCATAGGCATATGGTGGTGGTTGTTGATAATCAAAAGAGTGCTCACCATAGCCATTGCCTTGATATGCATCACAGAATGGTTGTTGACAGTCCATTGGAGGTGGTTGTTGCCATGAGGGTTGATCAAATCCTTGTGGCTCCTCGCATCTTTGATTCTTCCAACCTTGATGCCTGTTCTCATTATAGTTTCCATTCCTAACAACAACATTGGAATCAAACTTGAAGCGAGAGGGGTGAGAATTCATAGTTAGTTAATAAAAATTTAAAAACAAAAATAAAAGCAAATTTAAATTAAAAGGTTATTTAAATTTTGAATTTGAAAATTAAATTTTGAATTTTTGAAATTTGATTTTTGAAATAAGATAAGATAAAATAAAAATTTTAAAATAAAAACCAATAACCTCTTAACTTTAAGAAAAAGCAAAAATAAAAAACAAAAACAAATAAACAAGCAAAAATAAAATATTTACAATAACCAATAATAAGGCACACGTTTGCAATTTCCCGGCAACGGCGCCATTTTGACGTTAGGATTTTTGCCAGTAAAGAATTTCATAAAACAGTCGCGTTGTAGATATAGTCTCTAAACCGACAGAAATCCCTTCGTACAAACGTTTTGGTTGTTACAAGTAACAAACCCCTTAAAATTGATAACCGAGTATTTAAACCTCGGGTCGTCTTCTCAAGGAATTGCAGGGAGGTATGTTCTTATTATTGGTTATGAGTTTGTAAATTGGGGAAATTTGGAGTTTGGGCAATGGGCACAGGTATATTTTCAAAGCAATAAAATTAAATAAATAACTGAAAAATAAACATTTGGCAAGGTATGAGAAATTGGAAGTCCAGACTTAGTTATCCTTATCAATAACAATGAAAGTCGAATCTTAATTCCACTTAGTTAACCTTTACTAAAGCAAAAGAAAGTCAAGGGACTAATTAGTTTGATCTTCGAATCCTATTTATTTCCTAAGAAAAGGTTAGGATTATTGAAGTTCAGTTCAATTAGCAAAGATAACAGTTATCAATTATGTTGAGCTAAGATAACTCCTGAGTTACTGATTTCTTAACCAAAGCCAAAAGAGAAAATATCTAAATTAAATTAAAAGCATTCATGTAAATAAAGCAATCAAACTACGTCTAAATATAAATTCAAGTCATAACATGGAAAGGTTCACAAGCCAATTGGGCAACATAAATCAAATACAAATAAAAGTATTAGAGTATCTGAAAGTAAAAGAGAAATATAAAGAAAGGGGAATATTAAACCTGGGATCGAGAGTTACTCTTAAAACTAAGAGAAGTCCTAAATCCTAATCCTAAGAGAGAGGAGAGAACCCTAAACCCTAAACCCTAAACCCTAAAAACTACATCTACTCCTAAAATTGTGAATATGAGAGCCTTCTTATGAATGGATGCATTCCCCCACTTTATAGCCTCTAATCTGTGTTTTCTGGGCCGCAAACTGGGTCGAAAACAGCCCAGAATTCGCTGGTCTCGAATTCAATCACGCTGGATTTCCGTCATTGTGACGCGGCCGCATGGAGCACGCAGTTGCGTCGCCTAGCGTCAGAGAAACTATAGCATATTATATATCAAATCGAAGCCCGGGACGTTAGCTTTCCAACGCAACTGAAACTGCGTCATTTGGACTTCTGTAGCTAAAGTTATAGCCGTTTGAGTGCGAAGAGGTCAGGCTGGACAGCTTAGCAATTTATCCAACTTCTTGTATTCCTTCCACTTTTGCATGCTTCCTTTTCATCCTCTGAGCCATTCCTGCCCTGTAATCTCTGAAATCACTTAACACACATATCAAGGCATCTAATGGTAATAAGAGAGGATTAATAATGATCAAATATAAGATCAAAGGAGCATGTTTTCAATCAAAGCAGATAATTAGGAAGGCAAATGTAAAAATATGCAAATAGTATGAATATGTGGGTAAAGAATTGATAAAAACCACTTAATTGAGCACAAGATAAACCATGAAATAGTGGTTTATCAGCTCTCCAACTCTGCTTTCCTCTGCTTCTCTGCTTCTAATTTGCCTATCATCAAACAAATAAGTGTATCAAAGTAACATACAAGATAAACTCTACTATACTAAGTGTGCTAATAATGCTCAAAAATCATAACTTCACTTAGTGTGATCTATTTCATCTTATTTACCCTGTATATTAACTAAGATTCACCTATGTTTGAGATTTTGTTTCATGCAGAGATTTTTCATGCTTTTGCTCCTTTATCAACAGAAATTGTATGAAAACTAAATTAAAATCTACTGAAAAAGCATAGAAAAATAAGCCATGATGCCTTGGCATCAGGCCCACTTGGTGAGTATTTGGGCTGAGCTTGATTGAGATCCACGTGCTAGGAGGCTTCTAGGGCGTTGAACGCTGGCTAGGGGTCCTTTTTGGGTGTTGGACGCTGGTCTCTTCTCCTTTGGGCGTTGGACGCCAGATTAGGGCTGAAAACTAGCGTTGAACGCCAGTTTTGGTCCTTCAATTCTGGCGCAAAGTATAGACTATTATACATTGCTGAAAAGGCCTAGATGTTAGCTTTACATAGCCATTGAGAACGTTCTAGTTGGACTTCTGTAGCTCTAGAAATAATCTTTCGAGTGCAAGGAGGTCAGATCCTGACAGCATCTGCAGTGCTTTCTCTGCCTCTGAATCAGACTTTTGCTCCAGCTCCTCAATTTCAGCCAAAAAATACCTGAAATTGCATAAAAATACACAAACTCAAAGTAGAATTCAATAATGTGAATTTTGCATTAAGACCTATGAAAACTTAATAAAACTTAAACAAAACATACTAAAAACTATATAAAAATGATGGCAAAAAGCGTATAAAATATCCGCTCATCCGTAGACCAACAAATAGATCCCAACAACCAACCTAAGAAACTCAAAATCAAGCTAGTGACGATAAAGAAGTGCTTGTTGGGAGGCTATAAACCCTGTAAAATTTGCGATTAATTAGTCAAAAAATTAAATTTTAATAAAAAAAATTAAAAATGTTAATTTTATAGTTTAATAAGATAGAGCTAACTAAAACAAGAATTTTGACACTAAATTTAAAGAATTTGGCCCAAGATTAGGCCAAACGGGCCGAACCGGTCAAATTGGGCCCAAACCGGACCCGTGGGCCCAGCTAACTCATTAAACAAAATGAGCATCAGCTCATCTTCTTCTCCATTTCACCATTTCATGCTGGGAAATAAGGAAAGGGGAAGAACACAAACTTCAAACCCCTGTTCTTGTTTCAAATCCAAATAACTTTTGATCCGGAGCTCCGATTGCCAGATCGTTTGCAGCCACACGTCCACAGTGATGAGCTCTACAAAGCTCAGTGCTTAATTTGGCAAGGAACCTTCAATTTCATTCTCAGCCTCTCTTTCCCCCAAATTTTGGAAATTAATTAGAGTGGTGTTGAGATTTTGGTTCTTTGATGTTATAAGGTCCGATTAGCTTGAGGAAAATGCTCACTCTTGCTTATTTGGTGCTTGGGTAAGGTAAGGATCCTAGAATCCTAGCTAATTCTTTAATTAAGTATGTTGGGTATTGAATTTTAGGTATGAACATGTGATAAAATGTGTTAGGTGTATATATACATATGATATGAAGCAATTGGAAATGTTGGAAGCTTAATTGAAAGCTTGGAGTTGGTGCTAGTTGCTGAATTTCGGTGCTGAAGCTTGCAATTTTGCCTAAGTGGGTTTTCTTTGGTTATATGAGGAAATCGGCCAAGGTATGGTTTTGGTTTTTCGTATTTAATATATAATGTCTTGTGAAAACTTAGGCTAGATGACCATAGGATAAGAATGAATGCATGAGTATGTTAATTGTTTAGTACCTTTGATAATATTTGTTGATATGGATTGAGAATTTGTTGGTGTTTATTGATTATGATGGAATTAGAAATGATGAGTAATGGTTTGATGATGATTGGTAAGTTGGCAATAATGAACATGTATATATGATGGGATGTTGATAGTTGTTGGTATAATTGTGAAGTCTATGTATGATAGTTTTGTGAAAATGAGGAATGGTGGGTGATGGAAGGGTGTGATATTGTGTTAATGTGATTGGTATGTTGTGGTGCTGAATTATATATATGGAATGTTGAAGTTTGAGTTGATTGTTAAGGAAAATAGAGGTTGAAGATTTATGTGTAAAATTGATTTTTGGCCGAACTTCGATGAGCCATAAGTCGACCTCCGGACCCTTAAATTGTTTCAAACTTGTTTCATATGAAAATTGGATCCGTGAAGTTTACACCGTTTGAAGAACGGATGAAAAATTTTTGAAACAAAAAAGTTATGTGCATTGAAAGTTTGGAGTGCAAAATTGAAAATTCTGCAGTATTTAGCATTTTTGCTGTTCTACATAGCTTGCTTATGTGACCACTGCACGCGACGCGACCAAACTCTCCGGATTTGGCATCTTGCGTATGCGGGCAAGGTGCTTGTGTGTACGGGCAGTGTGCTTGCGTACACGAGCAGTGATTTTTGAGGGGTTGCGTACGCGACCACCTGCATGCGACGCGACTAACATTTCCGGGTTGGGTATCTCGCGCACACAAGCATGGGGCTTGCGTAGGCGAGTGATAATGAGAATTATTGTCGGTCTAGAAATTTCTCAATAGAAATAGAATTTCTTCGTTGTAAGCTTCGTTCCAAACCAATCAATAATTCTCAATCAAATTTTAATATTGGTTTTCACAAGTACAAACCCCAATGAAAATAAACCGAAGTATTCAAACCTCGGGTTGTCTCACAAGGAATTGCAATAAAGTGCTCAATTATTGGCTATGAAGGGGCAAGGGGGTTTGATTTGTAATTGGCAAGAAAAGTAAATAACAAGAAAGTAAATGACAAGAACTAATAAAGAAAGGGAAAGAACTCTTGGCTAGGCATAGGAATTGAGATCACCCATCCTTGTCTACAAACCATGTATTGACAATTATGAGGGACCAATCCATTTAGTCTACTTCTATGCTTGAAGTACGTACAATGTCTACTTCAACGCTTGAAGTACGTCAAATAGGCTTGATCAACATCAATTCATAAGTCCTAACCTAGCTACTAATTGACTTAGTTGTAGGCTAGCGTCAATGGTTATCAAATTGACCACTAAGGGTTCTCAAATCACCAATTCAATGAGACCCAATGACTTAAGGTCACTAAATTCCCTTAGCCTAGGCCAAGAGTAAAGAAAACTACTCTATAACTAGTGAAATTATTTTAACAAACACGTAGAGTGCAATAAAAGTAAACATCACAAAAATGCAAGAATTAATGAAAGCTATAACTACCCAATGTAAGAAAACAATAATAACAACTCAATTAAACAATAAGAACAAGAAAATATAAATTACATTAATAGAAATTAAAATTAACAAGAGTGCATCAACATAAAAATAACATGAAAGGGAAATTAACAACAAGAACTAGAAGAGCAAAGGTGTAATAACAAGGAATTAAAAGAGAAAACTAAATCAAAACAAGAATTGAAAGCTAAATTTAAGAGAGATTAACCTAACTTTATCCTAATTTCTACCCTAAATCTAGAGAGAGGAGAGAGCCTCTCTCTCTATCTAGAATTCTACCCTAAAACATGATGAAAACTATATTATGACTCCTTCCTCCATTCTCTTGCAATCCTTGGTTTCAAAAGCATCAAAAATGAGTTGGATTTGGGCTTCTTTGAGCCCAGAAATCGCCCCAGCGTATTGCCTTTAGTGAGGTCATGTGCCGCTTGTCACGCATACGCATGGGTCACGCGTACGCGTTGCAGTGCAAAATTTCTCCTCATGCGTATGCGTGGGTGACGCGTGCGCGTCGCTGGCAAATCTCCTTCTCACACGTACATGTGGTTGACGCGTGCGCGTGGCCTTGAGTTCAGCAAATCCTCATTTCTTCATAAATTCTCCATTTTTGTATGCTTTTTCTTCATTCCTTCAACCCAATCTTTGCCTGCTAATCCTGAAATCACTTAACAAATATATCAATGCATCGAATGGAATTAAAGTGAATTAAAATTAGCGATTTAAAGGCCTAAAAAGCATGTTTTTACTCTCAAGCACAAATTAGGAGAAATTCACAAAACCATGCTATTTCGTTGAATAAATGTGAGAAAAGTTGATAAAATCCCCTAAATTCAACATAAGATAAACCACAAAATTGGGGTTTATCAAACCTCCTCACACTTAAACTAAGCATGCCCTCATGCTAAACCAAGAAAGACTAGAAATGGGGTACGAACATTTATTCAATGCAAATAAACTATATGCATGCAACTAAATGCAAAATACTTCTACCTACTTAGTTAAAAGTAAATCAATTCTCCAAGAACGTATATGAACATGTAGGGCTAACGTAGTATGATGATTCATGAATCCCACCAATTCAAATATCAAAATGAAATTCAAGTAGACTTGCAAGAAGAAAGCTCGTGAAAGTAGGGAACAAGGAATTGAGCATCGAACCCTCACCGGAAGTGTATCCACTCAAGTGTATAGGGTTGATTCACTTAATTCTCTTCTAATCATGCTTTCCAAGATTTGTTTTTATCTAACAATCAACAATTATTCAATGCATGCATACATTTATCACGAGGGCTTATCTTTAGGTTGTAATGGGGCTAGGGTAAAGGTAAGGATGCATATATGGCCAAGTGAGCTTGAAATTTGCATCTTTGATTAACCTAAGCTCTCACCTAATACACATATAACAGCATATACAATTCTAATACACCACCTAGCTACCCATGATTCTCACTTTTTTCACATACTCATGCATTCTCTTCAATTCACATTCCATATGCATTGTTATTATTACTTTGTTTTGGGGCATTCTTGTCCCTTTTTTATTGCTTTTCTTTTTCTCTTTTTCTTTTTCTTTTATATATATATATTTTTTCTTTTTATTTTTCTGTATCATTTTTTTCACTAAGGTATATACAAACGTATCAATGCATATGGTTTTACATATTTAATGCATGAGGATGTACCCAATTCCTAAAATCATCAAGAAAAATACAAAAAATACACTTTTACCTCAACCAATGTTCCCAAGTTTTCCATACCCAAAGGATACACACCTTCACTAGCCTAAGCTAATCAAAGATCTTAATTAAGGGATATTTATTATTTTTCACTTAGGGATAGTGATGTGCTAAAATTAAGAACAAAAGGGATTAAATAGGCTCAAAATTGGCTAACAATGGTTGATGAAAGGTAGGCTATTTGGGTAAGTGAGTTAAATGAAATGATGGCCTCAATCATATAAATGCATGTATACATGGAATAATGGACATAAAGAATCAAATAAATCAAAGATTACAATCATAGAAAGAGAATAATGCACACAAGAATGAAAATAGTGGTTATATGATATAACCACACAATTAGGCTCAAAACTCACATGCTTATGTGTTCTTAGCTCAAAAACCATATTCCAAAATTAATTCCTTCAAGCAAGTTCAACACAATTTTTTTTTTCAAATTGGTAAGGTGCCCTAAAATAATTTTCTTGGAAGAGAAATCATCACTTCAACCAAGTAGTCCTAACAAGAAAGAAGTGGTAAAATATGTACAGATTCTAACTAACATGCAATCTATCATGCAATGCAACAGCTAACTAACAAAGAAGATTAAGAATTGGTGTTGAAAAAGGAAGTGGTTACCCACGGAGGTCGGTCCTCGACCAACAACCTCCCTGCACTTGAAGATTGCACTGTCCTCGATGCATGCAAAGAAGAGCAAGGTGGACGGGTTTCTACAACTGATGAGCTCCTTCAAAAGATTGTGCAGATGAACTTGTTTGTTACCCTATTTAGAAGCTTTTCCTTTCCCTTCTAAGTGGCCAACCTAAAAGGAGAGAAAAAGAAAGAAAATTAAGCTTACAACAAAGATGTCAAAGCAAATAGAACATAGGCGGGGGCTAATGCCAAATAAGAGTAGGGTTCTCAACTACATGGTAGCTACAACATGTAAGTGAGAAAGCAATGTAAGCTAAGGCATATCAACTACTACTTGATGCAAGGGTAAAATCAAAGCATAAGTAAATGACATGAAGAGCATGTTGAGCATCAAGTTCAAACAAGAAAGAGTGGATCATGAAAGACATGCAAGTTCATATCAATGCACAAAGGATACAAGAATCATCAAAGGTTAAGCATTGACTTAGAAATTTTATCACCCATCAATATCAAACAAGTCAAGAAGCACCAAACCTAACCAAGAAAGTCTCAACAATTGAGTAAAAGGATTCAACACTAATATGAAAATAAGAAAATTAGAAAAGAAAATAAGCACAAGCTATACAAACAAAATTAAAATGCAATGAATGAAAGTATGCAAATGGAATAAACAAAAGAAAATGAAAGATGAGAGTAAGAAGAAAAAACTTAAAAAAGAAAAAGGAAGAGAAGGAATAAAAAGAAGTAAGAAAGAAAAGATGAGAAAGGTGAGAAGAGAAGATAAGAAAAGGAAGGGAAGAAAAGAAGTGGAAGAAGGGAAGAGAGAAAAAGAAGAAAGAAAGAAGGAGAGAAGAGAGAAGGAACAGGGGAAAAACAGGACGCGAAGACGACGCGCAAGCATATGTGACGCGTGCACGCGAAAAGCAGGGAGGGAAGCGACGCGTAGGCGTCGACCATGCGTATGCGTGGATCGCAGAAAAGAGAGGTGACGCGTACGCGTGGAGCTAAATTATGCTATTCGCACAAAAGCAGAACCACTCCAGCGCAACTCTCTGGTTTTTGAACCAGGAGTCCCAACATCAGCTTTTTGACGCGTACGCATCGCTTACGCTCACGCGTGGGTGTGCGATAAAGAACAGGGACGCGTACGCGTCACCCACGCTTACGCGTGGAACGCCTTTTTTTTAACATAAAATAGAAACAGAGCATTCTCCTAACCTATAAACATTCTAAAGCTACCAAAATTCAAATTTAACAAAATCTTTTTAGTTTTTAAAAAAATTATCAAAGACAAAACAACCAAAACTTGCACTTCAAGAAAAATGCAATTCAACAACTATTCTAATCAAAACACAAATCTAACAAGCAACCTATCAATCAAAGCAAGATATGAAAAAGTATAAAAAGAAGAAAACTACCTAATAATGACAACTCAATTTATTCATTGATTATATCTACAAGAGAATGGAAAGAGTTTACCTTGGTGGGGTGTCTCCCACCTAGTACTTTTATTTATTGTCCTTAAGTTGGACGATTGGGAGGCTCCTTGTTAAGGTGGATAATGCTTGTACTCATCCTTGAACTCCCAAGGATGCTTGCTCCTCAAACGGTTGTCAGAATTTCCAACTGACTTCACCAAGTTTGGGTGAAGTTTTTCACAAGATATGAGCTCCCAAAATTGATCTTCATGTTGTGATCCGGGATCCCATATCTTATTTTCACACCTGTCTTCTAATTGATCATCATTGTTCCGTCCGGGTGGTAGGCACATAAGATTCTCATCGAAACACCAAATTCTCCTCCTAGACCATACAATTTAGCACTAGTCCAACCCTTGTCCTCAATTTTGAGCTTCCAACCATAATGAGCCTAGATTTACAACGCCAACCACTAAACATCCTTCTCTTATGTTTAATTCCACAAAGTGCCCTAAGTTGGCCATCTGTCTCAAGCAAGCCAAATTCGAGTGGGATAATAAAGCTAAGAGTTATGAGTTTTACCTACTCAAATGAAGGATTGGATGGCAACTTAGGTAGAGGAGTTCCCAATGATCTTGATAGAGCAAATTCCACTCCCGTCCATCGTCTTCTAGGGGCTTCCACCACTTGACAAGGTTCTTCAAGCTCTACCTCTTGCCAAGCTTCCTCAATTTCACATTATTCTTTACCAATATCTTCAAGCTCTTTCCCATCACTCAAATCATAAATAGGAGGTTGAGTGAAATCTACCTCAACATCAATTCCAAGTTCAATGGGGAAGGATCCATCAAGCTCAAAAAGATCATATGTTGATGTGGAATCATCATAGATAGGGAAACTTGGTGCTTGTGCCTTTCCTCTTGTTCAAAAATCTCGGCTTCCTCCTCTTGTTGAACTTCTTGCCTCAACTCCTCTTCTTCCCTTTGAAGCTCCAAATTCACTCCCTCACTATTCTCTTTGCTTGCTTCTCCAAATTCGACAATGAGAGTGCCTTGATCGTATAAGTTTAGGTGGGAGGCCATGTTGTCAATGGCTTCTGCCATGGTGGCAACCATGACTTCTAGCTTCTTTAGCTCCTTTTGCCTCTCCTCTTGCCTTTGGATATAAAAGCTAATTTCTCTTTGTTGTTCTAGCATGAAGGCATGGAGAGATTTATCCATTGAAGGAGGTGGTGGAAGAGAGGTTTATTGTTTGGAGGAAGAGTGTCATAGTTGGAAGGTGGTTCAAATTGGTGAAAGTCTTGAGGTGGTGTATAAGAAAATTGTGGTTCTTGGGAGTATTGGTGTTGGAATGGTGGTGGCTCTAAGTATGGTTCATATGGTAGTTGGTTTGGTGGATATGGGTTAGGATCATATAGAGGTGAATGGCAGTATGAGGCTTGTGAATGAGATTGACAACAATGTTGAGGAATTGGTTCATAATTATGTACATTATGGGGTAGATTGTAGCCATGAGAGATTGGAGGATATTGTTGCCATGAAGATTGACCATAAACATGTGGCTCCTCCCTAATTTGATATCCATTCCCACAATGTGGTTCCTTATTGAAGCTTTCATTCCCTACAACATAATTGTAACCAAACTCATAGCCAAAGTAATGAGAATTCATAGTGACAAGAGAAAATAAAAACTAACTCCTAAAGCAAGCAAAAACTAACAAAGAAGCATATTCACAATATCAACATATATACAATAGCCAATAACATAGCACCATTACAATTCCCCGGCAACAGCGCCAAAAATTTGATAGTGAGAATTATTGTCGGTCTAGAAATTTCTCAATAGAAATAGAATTTTTTGTTGTAAGCATAGTTCCAAACCAACCAATAATTCTCAATCAAATTTTAATATTGGTTGTCACAAGTACAAACCCCAATGAAAATAAACCGAAGTATTCAAACCTCGGGTCGTCTCACAAGGAATTGCAATGAAGTGCTCAATTATTGGCTATGAAGGGGCAATGGGGGTTTGATTTGTAGTTGGCAAGAAAATTAAATAACAAGAAAGTAAATGACAAGAACTAATAAAGAAAGGGAAAGAACTCTTGGTTAGGCATAGGAATTGAGATCACCCATCCTTGTCTACAAACCATGTATTGACAATTATGAGGGACCAACCCATTTAGTCTACTTCTATGCTTGAAGTATGTACAACGTCTACTTCAACGCTTGAAATATGTCAAATAAACTTGATCAACATCAATCCATAAGTCCTAACCTAGCTACTAATTGACTTAGTAGTAGGCTAGCGTCAATGGTTGTTAAATTGACCACTAAGGATTCTCAAACCACCAATTCAATGAGACCCAATGACTCAAGGTCACTCAAATCACTCAATTCAATGGTTAGCTACATAATTCTATTCCTTACTCGCATAAATCTTGTCTCTTTTGGGAATTTGCTTTGAGTAGGGTTGCTCTCATACGCAAACCATATTCATTAAAATTAGCTAAGACTTCCTTGACTCAATACGCCTTGTTCTTTCTAATCAAGGGTTCTTGATTTGAGCTCTTTTCTTGAGATGTACCTTAGTTCTTCTTCTTGTGCATTTCATTATTTCCGTACAACTCTGTTTGACTGTATACAAGACTTTTCTCTAAATTCTTGTAAACATTGTATGTGTTGTTCGTACGTCTTTGAGCTCAATAATTCTTTGGAAATAAATTTGAACTTAGTTAGACTATCGTGCGATTCTTAGATATACCCATCAAGACAATAGTCTCTTAAAGCAATATTTCTAAACGTGAAATATGAAGCGTGTAGGAATGCGATACCAAAGAGAATTCCGGAGCCTTAATTCTTGTCGAACATATCACATATGATTAAGTTAACTTGAAGTAATGCACCGTGTGTGTGGACACCTAAATACGATGAGAGTTTTCGAACCATGAGAGAAATGATTAACCTTAGTGCCAATGCGTGTATCACTTGAATTTAATGAACCATTTAGGAAATTACTGTGATCCGTATTGGAGGACTTGGAATTCGTGCTGATGCAATATCGTGAGGTAGTAGCGGACTCCCTGAGCAAGAAATTTCTGAGAAATGCTTGGATGTAAATTTCAGAGGAAAGAATGTTAGGTAAGTTGGAGCTCTAAGTTGGATATTGAGGGTGTAACCGGAGGTGTCAGACTAAATCCATTGCAATTATGAAATGTGGTAAAGATGAGATACAAAAAGCATAACAAGACGACAGAGGGCTACCAAGGATGTGGAAGCCTGCTAAATAAAAAGGAAATCAAGAAGAGATCGAGGAAAACCAAGAATGAAACTTGGAGGAATGAAGAAACAGATTTGAAAGTACAAGAAGATACTAGTATGCCTAATGCAGAGAATGGAGACATAAACCATTGCCCGAAGTCATCAAGATCGGATTTTAATTTAACCGAGGATTACCAAGATGTATCACAATTTTGATAAGATAGGGTTGAGTGGCTCGAAATGATGGATAACGTGGCAACGCGTGTGATTGAATATCTGATATATTAAAATATGAGGAGCGAGTACCAAGAGTCATCCGAGATGTGGCAACCATGGAAGGTTTCACAATGAAAGTAAAAAGGGATTTCTACTAATTATGATAGGGGTTATTGAGAACTAGGGCAGGAAGTAATGCTGTTAGGTAATAGCGAATCAATTAACCAAGTCCATTTTCGTCCATCGGAGCAACCCATTTATCAGGGGTGTTGACGAGACAATACATCAGAAAGAAGCTGAGGTTTCTCGGTGCGCTAAACGCCTCTATGTCGATCTGAAACTGAAGCATCAAACATCTTAGTATTAGTTCTCAAATTTGCTAGCTGATACCAATCATGTATTTCACGTCTCACAGTTTCAGGAGTACACTTTTGATGCCAATCACGTATTAGAACCTGAACCCGTGCAACTGAGAGAAGATCTAATGCTTTAAATAACTTCGCTTAGAATTGATAATATGATACCAGTGATGCCAGGGCATTTCGGCCAGTTTCACTGATATTTTCTTTACTGTTTTAGGGTAGTTTCATGCATTTTCTTAGAAAATAAGCAAGTTTTGGGTAGAATTTCACTTAAATCTTGATTCAAGCAAACATTGTGAATTTTATATGATTTCATGAGAATTATGCATGAATTTAATGACAAATTGGATGATGCATGACTCATAACTTGGATTAGAGCTTTGATGCACTTTATTTGCTTGATTTCAAGACAAAAGAGGCAAGGAAAAGCCACGTTAGTATCCACGTTAGACTAACTAACGTGGAATGGGAGCTAGCTTGCAACGTTAATGAGAAAAGTGATTGCCAATAACGTCTTCGAAGCCATTATAGCCCACATTAAATACCACGTTAACTACATTAACGTGGTAGTTAACGTGGAGGAAAAGGAAGCTCCAAGCGTTAGTGGTAAAANTTTCACTTAATGTTAACACCACTAACGCCCTAAGCTAAAGTCCATGCCTACTGCACACTTTCTCTGCAAGTGAAGCTGAGCCCATTAAAGATGATAACTGCTTCAACTTAAGATCCAAAGGCCCATATCCAAGACTTGAAGAGCCAACTAGAAGATCAGAAGAGTAGTATAAATAGGAGTAGTTTTGAACTAGAGAGGAGCTTTTGGATTGGGAGATTACTCTCTGTATAATTTTACTTTCTCTGTAACTTCTAGTTTTACTTTTGAGAATGCACTCTCCATCTTTGTTTTCCATTCCCAGAGCCATGAACAACTAAACCCCTTTCATTGGGTTAGGGAGCTCTGTTGTAATTTGATGGATCAATAATAGTTTTCATTATTCTTCTTCTTTCTTTTCTCTTGATTTTACTAGAAAGCTTTCAATCTTCATCCAATTGGGTAGTTGTCTTGGAAAAGAAGCTATTCATACTTGGATCTCTTCAGAACCTTGGAAGAGGAATGAAGAGATCATGCTAGAAATGCTTTCTCATGTTGGACTAAATTGGGGTCTGGATGGATATGGTGACATATAATCCTACCAACACTTTGATTTGAAAATACATGTGGTATAATCAGTGACCATACTTCATCTCTTCTCATGAGCAATTGGACCAAGGAATTGGCTATTGATCAAGATTTGAGAGATTGAATTACCAAGGAATTGGAGTTCAATCACTTAAGATTGCCAAGGAGATCAATGAATGCATTGATTGAGGAAGAGATGAAAATGAACTTGATCCGGAGAATGCAACATCTCCTAAGCCCAATGAATCCCCCATTTCTGATCTCATCCATTCTCTTTAATTTCTGCAATTTACTTTCATGCTAAATTCCCTATTCCCTATTTAAGATTCTACAATTTACTTTCCGTCATTTATATTAAGCTATTTATTCCCAGCATTTACATTTTCTGCTATTTACTTTCCGCCATTTAATTTCCTGCACTCTCACATCAAATTCTGCTTAGCTCAACTAGAACATTCCTCTAATTAAAGTTGATTGACCAATCAATCCCTGTGGGATTTGACCTCACTTTATTGTGAGTTTTTACTTGACGACAATTTGGTATACTTGCTGAGGGAAATTGTTGAGAGACAAGTTTCCGTGCATCAACCAGTGCTAAGTGGCTATGCAGAGGAGGAGTTTTATTAGCAGAGGAATGCTGAGAATGGAGCTAGAATTGGGGAACACACTTGGGACTCGAGTCAGATATGCGGAAAGATTACCCACACCTATTTTCAGGTAACTAAATCTGAATTTTGAGGGCAAAATTCTTAATTAGGTGGTGATAAACCCCAATTTTGTGGTTTATCTTGTGTAGAATGTGGGAGGTTTTATCAATATTTTTCGCACTTATTCATATAAATTGCATGGTTTTGTGTTTCCTTCCTAATTTTGATTCATGGTTTAAAACATGCTACTTTTACCTTAAAAATGCTATATTTTAATCCTCTTCTATTACCATTCGATGCCGTGATGTGTTTGTTAAGTGGATTCAGGATCTATAGGGCAAGAATGGTGTAGAAGATGGAAAGGAAGCATGTACAAGTGGAAGGGACATGAAGAATGATGCTTTGGAGAACTGGAGGCGACGCGCACATGTGGTTGACGCGCCCGCGTGGATTGGCGCAGCAGTGACTGACGCGTACGCATGGCTCGCAGAACTCAGATGACGTGCACGCGTGACGCTCAGCACGTGACTTCATTAATGATAATGTGGCTGGCGATTTCTGGGGAGCTCCAGGCCCAAATCCAACTTGATTCTACATGGAAAAGACCCAGGAATTTATGGAGGAAGGGGGGATCCAATCATTCACACCTAACACATAGTTTTTAGCTAGTTTTTTGTTCTTGTTTTCTAGAGAGAGAAGCTCTTACTTCTCTCTAGATTTAGTTTGTTTTTGATCTTCCTTTGTTGAAATTCTGAATTAGGTTTTGTTAATTTTAGTTTCAATTACTTAATTTGAGTCCTCTAGTTATAATTTTGTTTAGATCTTGTATTGAATTATGTTTTCTTGTTATTTCCCTTTTCTTCTCAGTTTATGAACTTTATGGATCTTGGATTTCTATTAGTGTATTGATGTTTTCTATGATTGATAGTGTTAATTGAGTTGTTTTCTATTGATAATTGTTAGTGGGTATTTGTGATTTCCAATTAATTTGTAATTTGAATATGTCTTTTATTAATGCATACCATATGTTTGATGAAATGTTTCCCTTGATTATGGAGTAGTTTTCTATACTCTTGGTCTAGGCTAAGGAAATTGGGTGACCTTGAGTCATTTGGTCTAATTGAATTGGTGATTTGAGAATTCTTAGTGGTCAATTTAATAACCATTGACACTAGCCTACTACTAAGTCAATTAGTAGCTAGGTTAGAACTTATGGATTGATGTTGATCAAGCCATTTGACATATTTCAAGTATAGAAGTAGACTTAATGAGTTTGGTTCCTCATAATTGTCAAGATATAGTTATTAGACAAGGATGGTGACCCCAATTCCTATGCCTAGCCAAGATCCCCTTTTATTATTCATATTTAAAACCCAAAAATCCCAATCGCTTAATTTTTGTTATAGTTAGTTTAGTTGTTTACTTAGTTCTAGAATAGAGGTAAATTTGTATGCTCTCTTACTAGGTTGAATTTGCTTATACTTGGTTTTAGTTACTTTGATTTAGTTTCTTGCACCTTAAGATTCCTTGCATGTTAAGTTTAGTAGTTTAAATTCTTGTTTATGACTCCCAACTCCGGAATTCTAACCAATATTGACGAACATGTTTGCCCATTCTCTTGAGGACGACCCAAGACCAATACTCTCAGTTACTTTATATTGGGGTTGACTTTGTGACAAACATATCAAAATTTGAGGATAGGGTTATATGTTGGTCTAGGACTATACTATGACATAATTTTCTATTGATGAAATTCTAGATCAACGATAATTCTCTCATAAAATTTTTGGTGCCGTTGCCGAGTGTGTGGTTGCAATGTGTGCTTTGATATTGGTTATGTGAATATTGTAGATAGTTTACTTGCTTTAATTAGTTTATTTTTAGTTTAGATTTTCTTTTATGCATGAGCTATGGCCTCTAAGTTAAATGACTCGGTCTCAACCGAATTCAAGCTTAGCCGAGCTTGATCCCGAAATTGAAAGAACCTTGTTACATACTCAGCAAGCTAGGCGGCAGTTGGATTACATGGCTAGTGCTTTGGCCTCACTTGAATAACCTTCCGAAACATTAGATGGAACCGAGAGTGACTTAGAGTCCACAACTTTCTATTCCTCTGTTGGCACTACTGATACATCTTTGCACTACAGGTGAAAACCACATGGCAGAGCCACGTAGGATTACCTTGCACGAACAAGGAGCACCAGATCTCATTCTTCAAACATTGCAAGCTAGGTATTCGAATCTTGATCCGAATTCGGAGTTGAAGAATAGTCTGATTAACTTGCTTCCTAAGTACCATGGACTACCTGGCCAAGATCCCATTAGGCACTTATGAGACTTTCAAGTTGCTTATTCTATGGCTGATGATTGCGCATCATGTTATGTTTTTCTATGCCTTTTCACCTTTAATTTTCATTAATCATGCTTAATTATTGAGTTTTTTGTGCTTAAATCATAGATTACTTTCATTCCTTTTATTTTTATTTATTTTATAGAAAATGGTTGAAAAAGAAGTAAAAAGCACAAAAGAAGCATGAAAGAATAAAAGAGTTTAAAGACTGAAGTAGAGAAGAAGCACAAAAGATTGCCCTTGGCGCGAGCGCTACGTTATTCTTCAAGAGCGCTTGTGATAGTGAAGCTTGAAAATTTGCTAGTGACGCGTACGCGTGGGTGACGCATATGCGTCGAAGTGATAATTTTGGAAGACCACGCATACGCATGGATGACGCGTACGCATGAAAGTGGCATTTTCGAAGGGCCACGCGTACGCGTGGGTGACGCGTACGCGTGGATGACGTGTACATGTCACAAGTGCCAAAATGATGAATGACGCGCACTCGTGGGTGACGCGTACGCGTGACAAGGGCCAAAAGCGGTGATGACACACACGCGTGGGTGATGCGTACACGTGGGTGCATGAGCGCTTCGCTTTCCAGAACAGCGCTACGCTCTCCTGAAGCCTCATTCTAAATCATTTTTCAATGAAAGAAGCATGTCCACAATTGTCAACCAATTAAGGCCACAAGAATCATCTAGAATAGTTAATTTTCATTTGATTGTAATTTGTCTTCAATTTCATTTCAATTTGTAATTTAGGAAAGCCTATATAAAGGCCTTAGTTTCATAGAATTGGAGAGAGAATACTGGACTAGAAGCTGCTACGGAGAGGGGTCTTCAGACTCCCTCTTCTCACCCACACTTTTCTTCTCTTTTCTTTCTTACTTTTGTAAATATTTTAGTTATGTATTGCTAACTCTTTCCATTGGGAAAGAGAGCTCTATTGCTATTTGAAGGATTGATTGATTTTATTTTTTTTCTTCTCTTCATCTCTCTTTGATTTACTTGAAGGATTTTTGTTCTTCATTTAGTGTTCAATTATCTTGGAAAAGAGATTGAATACAAATTGGGTTTTATGGAAACCTTGAAAGAGGAAACATAAAACCATTTTTGAAAATCCTTCTCACACTTGAGTAGATTTGGGTATGGATGGGATACGGTGACATTTAATCTCTCTATTATTTGGTTCTATAAAAGTGTATGGTATAATCAGGGACCAAGCTTCATCTCTCTTCAAGAGCAACTAGACCAAGGAATTGGCTATTGATCAAGATTTGAGAGATTGAGTCACCAAGAAATTGGGGCTCAATCAATCATGATTGCCAAGAGGTCAATAAGTTGCATGATTGAAGATGAGATGAACTCAATTAATCTGGAAAATGCAATATCTCTTGATCCCAATGTTTATTTTATCTTTTCTTTCTTTTACTTACTTTATGTTATTTATATTTCCAGTACTTTACTTTCCTGTACTTTACATTTATGCTATTTACTTTCTTGCACTTTATTGCTTTCCTTTACTTTCATGCAATTTACAATTCTATTTGCTTATCACTCCAATCTTAATTGTCTAACTAGGATAATCAACTAACAATTGTTCACTTAATCCGTTAATCCTCGTGGGATAGACCTCACTCTTTTGTGAGTTTTATTACTTGATACGACCCGGTGCACTTGCCGGTAGTTATTAACGAGAAATAATTTTTTTCGTATCAAGTTTTTGGCACCGTTGCCGAGGATTAATTGTGATTAACAAACTACCGGTTGGTTGATTACCTAGATTAGATACTTTCTTTCTTTCTTTTTATTTTTGTCATTTAATTTCTTTTAATTTTCTTTTGCTACTAAGGTGTTTGCGTTATTGCCTCACTAAGAACTCCTTATCTCTGATATAAAGAATTTCAATTTTTCTTGGTTATTGTGTTTTAAAAAAAATTCAAATGGAGTTTACTTCACATTCTGATCAATCATATCATATGGGATATTGTCCACCACCACAAAATGATTCAAGTCATTATTTTAATGGTGGCTGGGAATATCACCTAGGAATGAGAGAAAATGATCAATCAAATTTCATGGAAAACTTTCCATCACCATAAAATGATTCACGTTATTATACTCATAGTGGGTAGGAGTATCGAGAACATGAAATGGGGTGCTTCCCAGGGCCACAAAATGGTCCTTATTTTAATAAGTGTAATCACTACTCATGTTGTGGTTGGAAAGATCAAAATCAAAGAGATTTCACTCATTCATACCCCATTCATCAAGAGCCATCACCTATTAGTTATCCAACCTCACCTCCTAGTTTTACATGTCCAAATTTTTCATCACTTGAGCATGCCTCAGCCCAAAATTCCTTCCCAAATCCATACAATTCATGTTATCATCCACAAATTTATTCCACTACACACAAGATTCTTTTCACAGTCCACAAAACTCATTCCATCACCCACAAAGCCCTTACCACTCCAACCAACAACCACATAGCAATATTTCTCAAAATGTACCATCCCCAACCCCAAAACCAAGTGATGACAGTGGCAATTTTGTAAGATTAGAAGCTGCAATGGCACGGTTAGTAGGGGCAGAGAGACATTCACAAGCCAACTCTAACCAACCACCACAACCTCCCTTAGATATACTTTCTATGCTAGAATTTCTCCTTGAAGAGTGCATAAAGAACATCGAAAGATCTAATAAAGAATCAGATGAGAGGGAAAAGAAATTTAGAGAAAAAGAGGAAATAGCAAAAATAGACCATGAAAAAAAATGAGGCAATTAGCACAATCCTATGCTGAAGATCCAACCGCTCTCTTTCCTTGGCTAAATAAAGAACACAATACCATAAGAGGAGTAGTGCTAAGCAAAGAGGATGAAGATCAAATGGTGGGTACAAGAGAGGAGGTGGAAAAACAAGAAAAAAAGGCACCCATACCAAGTGAGATTCCTTTGAAGAAGGAGGAGGTTGTGAGAGTATATAAGCCCAAAGCTCCATACCCACAGAGGCTACTGAAAGTGACAAACAAACATGCAAACTCACTCCCAAAAGACTCAATGCAACATCATGTTGAAGAAAGGGAGGAAGTCAATCAAGGGAGTCCACATTCCAATGAAACAGAGAGTCGCATAAAGGGTGAGTTCATTGAACCACTAATTCAAGAAGCTCTTGATAAAGAAAACACTCCAACCAGCACACAACAACCAAGTCTTGAAATCAAAGAAGTGAAGGCAGTCAACAAAAGCACTAAAAAGAGGATTGTGACCAAGATACGAAGGACAACATTCATGAGGAACAAAAGGTCAACTACAAACAATCCAACCCCTGCCCCAACCAACAAAGCAAATAACAAAAGAAAGCTTGTTGGGAAGAGGCCGTAACAGGGGACATCAACTTGCTCTTCTCTCCCCTTGAGGTCATTCCTCTTAACAAACTGGAAGAAGAGGAAGAAAGTTGAGAACAGCATGTCAAGCTAATGACATTAAAAGAGCGCTTGTTGGGAGGTAACCCAACTGTAGGTAACATTTTCTTTCTTTGCTGTGTTTATTTTCAATAATTTGGCATATGATTGCATTCTAAGTTTGGTGTTGCCATGCAACAATTTAATTTTCAATCTTCACTGGGTACTTGCATCATGCTAAAATGAAAGTTTCATTCTGAATTTGGTGTTTCCACTTACCTTTCATGCAAAGTACCATGCACACCACTTATTAATGCAATCACATTGCCTCTGTTTCTTTCTTGTGCCTTTATTGTATCCTTAATTTTGCTTGCTTAAACACATGCATTACTTACACTCCATTGTTTAAGACATTCATGATCCATCATAGACACCATCACCACTATTTTATTTGTTGCTTGAGGACAAGCAATCATTCTAAGTTTGGTGTAGGAAGGGGAAGAATAGGAGGAAAATGACAACAACTGTGAAGAAGAACTACAAGGTGGTAAAGTTCCTTTTTCTCTTATTTGTTTCTAGTAGACTTTAAATTGCATGATTATCTTCTATCTTCTCTATATGCATGTGCGTTGTGAATAAGCATAGCTTGATTGATGAATTGTAACATGTTGCTGTGATATTATGACTACCATCTTAAGTTTTGTGAGTTCAAAACAATTTAGTTTCATGATCATAAACAAACAAGGTAATTAAAGAAGAACCTAGCATGAACTTATAAGTATTAGAAAGTTAGCATGACTATTGTTGATCAATTGCATTTGAATTTATTTAATTGAAGTTTTCATCTAGGACATTTTATGAAATTTTTGAAATCATGAAAACCTTGAAGAAGCAATTGCAAATAAGGCAAGAAAAAGAAAAAGGAAAGAATGAGAAAGCTGAAGGCTCTGAGTACCAATGACAATTCATTTGTTAAGTACTTATGGTGTTTATGTATCAAGTAAAAAGCTTGAAAATAAAACACTTAGAGTCAAGGCTAGGCTCAAGTGCAAAAGCACTCCCTCAAAGCTCAAGGCTCTGAGCATCAATGATTATAGAGTAAAAAAAAAGAAACAAATGAGCTAAAGGAGTCCTCTAATTAAATGCTTGTGGTGCTTATGTATCAAGTGGTTATACTTGAAAACAAAGCATTTAGAGTCGTAGCTTTCAACACATGGTGCAAAGCACCCAAAAAGATAAGCTAAGAAAAGAATGAAAAGCTTGCTTCAAGGAAGGAACATAAAGAAAAAGATTTCATAAAATGAGCTAGATAGAAGCATCAATCATTTGAATCTCTTCTGTGATTGTAGCATGCATAAGAAACTAGCCAACCATGAACATAAAAATTGCTACTCTTCTCACCTTGGTTTGTCAAACTCTATTGCATGATTCTTTATTTGCTTGAGGACAAGCAAAGTTTAAGTTTGGTGTTGTGATGACTGCGCATCATGTTATGTTTTTCTCACTACAAGAATAATTACTTTTAGCAACAAATTTTTAGCGGTAATAATACAATGGCCGCTATTTTTTATATTTAAGTTCTGTGGCCATTATATATTTGCCATTAATACTATATATTATAATGGCAATTATTATTACTGTCACTAAAAATATAAAAATAAACTACTTTCAGTAAAAAATTTTAGTGGCCATATTATTATGGCTGGTATAAGTTTTATTAAAATAATTTTTTTATAACAATGGATCAATTACATAAAAAGAAGAAGACCCATCCAATAACCCAAAAGAAAAAGACCCACCCATTTCTCTTTCTGAGAAACCAAAGAGAAACCTAACCCTAAATCTATCCACCATCACCATCCCTCATCGCCGAACACTTTTCCTCTCGTAGAGGGTGCTATCGCCGCCGGCGGACAGACCGTTGGTGCCATCGCATTCCTCAATCTCATTGCTGAACTCTTTTTAGTTCTCATCATTCCTCTTCTCATCATCGTCGCACGAAGGAAGCATTGACTTCATGGCATCGCCGTCGCGAAGGTTGCTCGGTCGATCATCGTGTCTCTGAGCTCTCTTTCTCTCTCTCTCTCTCTCTCTCCCTGAGGTCAACATGCCTCTTCGAGTGCTCTATCACTCTCTGTCCGAGCTCACTCCCCTTCCTCCGTTGCCGTCACTTTCGATTCCTCCGTCGCCGTCAGTTGTCTTCCTCCTTTGCCGCCGGTAAGCACTGTTGCTTCAATTTAATTTATCACTTACTGTAATTGTAATTAACTGCATTTTGTTTATAATTTGTAGGTTGTCGATTCCTGTAATTCTATTTGCAAATGTTGAATTTTCATTTTGATCAATTTATTGTTTGGTTTGAATATTTAGTTTCTCCTGCCAAAAATCTGGTAAATTATGTGTTGCAAGCAATTTGCTCAATGTTCACGAGTTCGTAAACTTCAATACATAGCTGAATTAGAAAGAAATGTACCAGGTTTATAGGTAGCTTTTAGCATTAGGCAATGATATACATAATGTTTTCTATGCTATTTTGGAAATTTTCTTATTCTGATTTATTTTTTTTTGTTATTTACTCTTTTATGTATGTCAATTCATAGGCAGAAGGATCTGAAGTATCTGCCAAGCTTGAATTTCTTAACCAGCAAAATCTCATCCTAAGTATGGAGAACAAAACTCTCAAGCAACGGTTAGAAAGTTTAGCATAAGAGCATCTTATCAAATATTGTAAGTTTTTACCATTGAACATAAGCTAATAGGTCTTATTGTAAGTTTGAATTTGGAAGTCATTTGTTTATTCGTGTACCAATCTAAATACCTGCATTTTGAGGGAGTGCTTATATATTCACTCATATACAACTAGGGAAATTCTTGGGATGTTATGCTGCATTTTGATTATCTATTTTATGCTGCATCTTTATTCAACCGGTGTTGCATCGCCTGTCACCAAATTGCACTCTCTCACTCTATAGGATTGTGCGGAGATTTCTAGTGTATGCCCTTCTCTTTATCTAGTTACTTGTTGACATGGAAGCACAAAGTGAACTCCTAAATAATTCGATTTCGCTTTGTCTTTTTGGATCTTATGAGTTTGGTTTTTGGATCATGTGTTTGGAATATGCATAAACTTACCATGCACTTTTCTGTTCTCAAAGGCATAGGTCTTGTTATTGAAATTTTGATAAAAGAAAAAGAAAATGGCTTCAAGATTAGGTAGTGATGATGATGTTGATAATAACAAAGGTAGCATGTGGGTTTTAGAGCAAAAGCTGGATCAGCTAATGGATGAAGAAGTTGCAAGGCGAAAAAATATGTATAGAGAAAAAAGTAAGATATGCAAACTAATTTTTCATGTTATTCTTTCTCTTTCTAATTTACTGAATTGGAATTCTATTTGTTTTCTAGGAGAAACTGAAAAATATCCCGTCTTTCCTAATTAGTAATTAGCCTTTAATTAACTTTCTTAATTAATTTATGGAATTGAGAAATTAATGGTATACAACTGAATAAGTGCCTTATTTATACTTTCGTTTTTGTTTTAGATAGCTAAGGATCTAAGCCCTGCATATTTGCTGAGATAAGGGCATGGCTTCCATTGTGTCATATATTATTATTCTTTGGTTCATTCTTTTTCCACTAATCTAGTTTCTTTTTTATTTTTCTCCCTTGTTTTACAGGTCTAGGTACACTTATTTTTAAGTTACCCTTGGTTACTCTGTATTATTTTATATCTGGTAATTATTAGATCTTTGACCTACCCTAATTGTTTTTGGTATCTTTCTAATTATTATGTTTCTGTCTTGTGATTCTTTTCTATTGTAGAAATTAGAACTTGCAATGAATGTCTACTTGCTGTGAATATCATTGCACCTTCAATCATTTTTCTTTACACTATATAATATATATACATAGAGAAAAATGAATTAATAAAATACACAGAATAACTGCCTAATATATATTGGCTTCTACTTTTGAAGAGGAAACATATATTTTAATCCAAAATTATATATAAAATAGGTTGCATATAATGTATATTGCAGCGGAAGATATTGAAGCTGGAACTCATAAGCCAAAGTTTCAAACGGATCTTACTCTACCAATATATCTAAAGGTACCGCATACTATTTTTACATATAAATAACAATAATAATAATAAAAAAAGCTTTTGTTGCTGTTGATTCAATTCCTTGCCTGCACCGGTATCCAAACCTTGATGAATAATAGAGCGTGAGTTTGATATGGTGCTATATATGTATTTGGGCAGGGAACGATTATTGAAGCTTCATTATATTAATCATTGATCAACGCCACCAATAAGCTAGCAATATAAGCATGATCAGGTCCAGTCTTGTACAATGTTTCATATTTCTTGTGATGTCAATGTATAAGACTACCCCCCTCACCCAGAATTAATAATAACATTATTATCTACCATAATATTTTTTATTTTCATTTTTGTATTTTTTTTCTTTTTGTTGATGATGCCTATACTAACACACACATACAGGGCATCAGTGTAAATTTATTTTGTCATACCCTGAAAGAAAGACATAGGTTGAGGCTTTGGAAACCATCTTCTAGATTTGAGAGGCTTTATAAGATATGTGCATTGAGCTTAATTTTATGCTTGATATAATAATAATAATTAGTTACTAGTAAATAAGAGTTAAATTGTGATTATGGGTATAAATGTGCAGTTCAGTGATGTGACATATAAGGTAGTGATGAAAGGAATGACAACAAGTGAGGAGAAGGATATACTAAAAGGGTATAACTGGTTGTGTGAGTCCAGGGGAAGTTTTGACATTTATGGGACCCTCAGGAAGTAGAAAAACATCACTGCTGAATCTTCTTGGAGGAAGAATAACTCATCACCATACTGTTAGTGGATCTATCACCTACAATGACCAGCCTTAGAAATTTTTGGTATCCTTTGAGTAGTTGCTGAGTCAATTATGTTTGCTAGAGCTATTCTGCATTGAGCTTATGTTAACAAACTTCACTGAATTATGATGGTTTATGGAGAACCATTTTTTTATGCTTGCAATTGATATGAGGCAACAAAACAAGAGGGAGTGGTAAGGGGCAAAGAATGACTATTGTTTGCACATTCTTCCCCCTCAATTATATTTCAAATAATATCTATTTATGATCTAAATTTTGTTCCATGTAGTATGATGAAACTGAAAGAAGAGAAATGTCAAAGAATTCATTGGAGAGGTACACGCATTATTATGAGTGATGGACCAGCAATCAATCCGTATGCACTGCTTTATACTTATCAGTATTCTAGGAAAATTTTTTCTTCACATATCTAAATTCATTGATTAGTTTTATATTTGGATAGTATTCTTACTATGTTATATGATTTATGATTAATTTTCTTTCCATGGCAGTCGAGGCAAAAAGCTCTTGCAGATCTACACCAGATGCAAACTGTTCATGTATGTTACATAACATTTGCTATATTTTGCATTAGCTTGTGTCTGTCTTTTGCAACTCTTTCAGAAAGAATGGTATATAAGATTACACATGTTTCTTTTTAGTAGTACATGTTGCTGCTTTTGTAGTCCATTGATTATTTTCGTGTCAAGAGTCTGTTTAAAATTGAAGCTCTTAAACTGCTGCTCTAGAATCTTCTTTCTTCTAAGTAAAGCTTAATATGAGGTTGCGAGGATCTTGTTAGAGGAATTGGTGGGGATCTTATAGAAGAGGTAATTCTTTGAACCTTTTCTCTAGCATTTAAATGTATGTGGATTATCATTGTTGCTAGGGATCTTTGGCTTCAGAAGTCAGTATAGCACCAAAACTTAATCATAAACCTACTAAATCATTAGGCAGAAGCTGAATTAATATGATGGAAGTATTATTTTTAGCTGAAATTAATATAATTCACTTTAAAGGAACAAGTTGCTAAACTAACCAAAAGATTGGAATGGGCCTTTGCTCCTCCATTTTTATCATAAAATATTTAGAAAGTATTAGCTTTGTATTAGAGAAACTTCCATTTTGTTGCAATTGATAGCTCTGAAATATATTTCAGGTATTCTGCTGATATTGCTGAAGCAAAATACAACTACTGGTCTACCTTCGCGCCTAATCCTTTTGAAGTTGTATTAACTGGTCTACATAGGTATAGGCTTGTAGTATTTTTTGTTAGATTTGTAACATAGTTTGTTACTTTTCAAGAGAAATTTGTGTATCAATATTTTGAGTTTAATAAAATATCTCATTTTATAGTAATTAATTTCAGTATATTTATATTATGCATAATAATAACTATTGTTGGCAAAAATATATACTTGATTCTAGAAAAAAGATAGTTCGTTGCTTCTAAGAAAATGAGTATAATATAACTAAAAAAGTCTTAATATTTTAGCGGCAATAGTAATGGAAATTAAAAGTAAATAATATTACAATTTTAGAATTATTTTTAGTGATAATATAAATTGCCGGTAAAATGAGTTTTGGTGGCAATAGTAATGGCTACTAAAAGTGAATAACATTGCAATCTTAAAATTACTTTTGGTGGCCATATAAATTGCCAAGAAAATGGCCGCTAAAAGTTATATACTTTTTGTAGCCATTAAAATGGTCTTTAACGGAAAATGTTATAATTGTCGCTAAAACCTTTTAGCGGCAAAACATAAGACGGCTAATGACTAATTCCAGTAAATGTATTAGTGGCTATTTTTCTTGCCGCTAAAAGCAAAATAAATGGTCGCTAAAAGTGATTTTTCTTGTAGTGTCTATGCTTTTTCACCTTTAATTTTCATTAATCATGCTTAATTATTGAGTTTTTTGTGCTTAAATCATAGATTACTTTCATCCCTTTTAGTTTTATCTATTTCTTAGAAAATAGTGGAAAAAGAAGTAAAAAGCACAAAAGAAGCATGAAAGAAGAAAAGAGTTTAAAGACTGAAGCAGAGAAGAAGCACAAAAGAGTGCCCTTGGCGCGAGCGCTACGTTATTCTTCAAGAGCGCTTGCGATAGTAAAGCTGGAAAATTCACCAGTAACGCGTACGCGTGGGTGACGCATATGCATCGAAGTGATAATTTTGGAAGACCACACGTACGCATGGATGACGCGAACACGTGAAAGTGGCATTTTAGAAGGGCCACGCATACGTGTGGGTGACGCGTACGCGTCACAAGTGCCAAAATGCTGAATGACGCGCACGCGTAGGTGACGCGTACGCGTGACAAGGGCCAAAAGCAGTGATGACGTGCACGCGTGGGTGACGTGTACGCGTGGGTGCATGAGCGCTCCGCTCTCCTGAACAGCGCTATGCTTTCTTGAAGCCTCATTCTGAATCATTTTTCAATCACAGAAGCAAGCCCACAATTGTAAACAAATCAAGGCCACAAGAATAATATAGAATAGTTAATTTGCATTTGATTGTAATTTGTATTCAATTTTATTTCAATTTGTAATTTAGGAAAGCCTATATAAAGGCCTTAGTTTCATAGAATTAGAGAGAGAATACTGGACTGGAAGCTGCTACGGAGAGGGGTCTTCGGACTCCCTCTTCTCACCCACACTTTTCTTCTCTTTTCTTTCTTACTTTTGTAAATATTTTAGTTATGTATTGCTAACTCTTTCCATTGGAAAAGAGAGCTCTATTGCTATTTGAAGGATTGATTGTTTTTATTCTTTTTCTTCTCTTCATCTCTCTTTAATTTACTTGAAGGATTTTCGTTCTTTATTTTAGTGTTCGATTATCTTGGAAAAGATATTGATTGCAAATTGGGTTTCATGGGAACCTTGAAAGAGGAAACATAAAATCATGCTTGAAAATCCTTCTCACACTTGAGTAGATTTGGGTATGGATGGGATTCGGTGACATTTAATCTCTCGATTATTTGGTTCTATGAAAGTGTGTGGTATAATCAAAGACCAAGCTTCATCTCTCTTCATGAGCAATTAGACCAAGGAATTGGCTATTGATCAAGATTTGAGAGATTGAGTCACCAAGGAATTGGGGCTCAATCAATCATGATTGCCAAGAGGTCAATGAGTTGCATGATTGAAGATGAGATGAAATCAATTAATCTGGAGAATGCAATATCTCTTAATCCCAATGTTTATTTTATCTTTTCTTTCTTTTACTTACTTTATGTTATTTACATTTCCAGTAATTTACTTTCCTGTACTTTACATTTATGCTATTTACTTTCCTGCACTTTATTGCTTTCCTTTACTTTCATGCAATTTACAATTCTGTTTGCTTATCACTCCAATCTGAATTGTCTAACTAGGATAATCAACTAACAATTGTTTGCTTAATCTGTTAATCCTCGTGGGATCAACCTCACTCTTTCGTGAGTTTTATTACTTGATACGACCCGGTGCACTTGCCGGTAGTTATTAACGAGAAATAATTTTTTTCGTATCAACGGCCCAAAGGCATGGTGCCGATGAGATTGCTATCATGGATTTTGCTTTCCCCTTCTCTCTTGAGGGGTCAGTAAAAGAGTGGTTCTACTCCCAGCTGGATAAAGTGGTGGCTGAATGGGACTTATTGAGAAGAGAGTTCTTAGACAAGTTCTTTCCGCCCAGAGAAGACCGACTACATCCGGAAGAAAATTTCTGGTATAATGCAAACAGACCAAGAGACACTCTTTGAATATTGGACTCGATTTAAAAGGTTGTTGGAATTTTGTCCACATCATGGGTTAGACACTCACTTACTCATTAGCTATTTCACTGGAGGTCTTTGTTCAGCGGATAAGAGATTGCTCACCTCCTCTAGTGGTGGTTCCCTTTCTAAGAACAAGACAGTGGTAGAAGCATGGAGTTTGATCAATGATGTCGCCAAGGCTACCCAACATGTGAGGGTGAGGAACAATCCTCCCAAGAGTGTGATGGAAGCACCTTCCGAATCGGCTTTGACTAAAGTGTTTGGAGACATGACCACTCTCCTCACGGAGATTCGCAAGGAACAAAAGGTATTTCAATCAATCCAATCCATCCAAGCCCCACCTCAAATCCTCCAACTTGAAGGACCTCCTAGAGTATGTGGTTTATGTTCTAGTACTGCATATTACACCGACCAATGTCATCAAGTCCAAGAGGATTACACTATTGCGGTAGCCAATGTGAACTATAACAACCGTCCACCCTATCAATCTCAAGGCGAAAATAATTACTCTCATGGTAATAGCTCTAATCAAGGGTAGAGGAACAATGCTCAAGGGAACAACCACAATCAAAGATGGAACCAAGGAAGCTCATCTTCTCATTACCACAACAACAACCAATCTTCTTTCCAATACCACAATAATAACCACCAAGCCATCCAAAACCACCATAACCAACCATACCAACACCCACAACAAAACTAAAACAACAACAATAGATACCAACCGCCTCACCAAAGATAACAATCCAACCAATATTCTTCTTCTTCCACCAACCAAGGTGATGACTCTAACTGTGCACTCTACCAAGAGCAAGAGAGACTTAGGGTTATGGTAGAGAGAAATGAGGAGAACACTAGGAATCTCAATGCACAATTTAGTAGCATGAGTGCTCAATTGTCCAACATAACCGAAATGCTCTCAAGGATGTCCCTACCTTCTTCCAACAATACCAACACCAGCCAAACCTCAAGCTCTTCTAACCTTCCATCCCAACCCCTTCCAAACCCAAAGGGCGGTCTCAACGCCATTACTCTACGGTCGGGGACTACATTGGAAGAGATACCCCCTAGGGTCATGGAAGACATTCATGAGGAAGAAGTGGTTGTTGAAGTTCTACATAAGGATGGGGGAGACACAAAGCAAGAGGAAGAAGAAGTGAGCCTTAAGGAGCCTAAGAGGAAGGCTATAATGGATGAATCCATTCCCTTCCATGGTAAAGAAGGCCAAGAAAATTCCAGAGTTTAACCTAAACATGCTTCAAGTATTCAAGAAGGTTGAGGTAACCATCCCACTTCTTGTTGCCATTCAACAAATTCCGAAGTATGCTAAGTTTTTAAAGGACTTGTGCACACACAAAGATAGGATTGGTGAGTTGGAAACATTGTCATTGGGTAGTTCCATTTCTTCATTGATGAAGCCTATTCCAGAAAAGTGTAGTGACCCCGGACCATGTTTAGTATCTTGTTGGATTGGTGAGGTTGCCTTTTATGATTGCATGTGTGATTTGGGGGCTTGTGTGAGTATCATGCCACTCTATATTTACAAGGTTGAACTTAGCCCCATTGAAAAGGTCGGCCACCAAATTTGCCTTAGCCGACAAGAGTGTGATCTCCGTAGTAGGGATAGTGGAAGATGTGCTTGTGACAATCAAGGATTTAGTGTTTTCGGTTAATTTTTATATCCTTGAAATGCCTCGGACGGATAAGGGAAGTTCTTCCTCCGTTTTTCTTGGTAGACCTTTCTTGAAGACCTCTAAATTTAAATTGGATGCCTTTACCGGCACATACTCTTTTGAGGTAGGTGACAAGACCATCAAGTTTAACTTGGAAGAGGCCATGAGATATCCACCTGAAGAACACTACGTCCTCCATTGTGATGTGATTGATGAGGTAGTAGCAGAGATACAAAGAGAAGATTGCAACAGGTCGTACTATCCTGTTATTGAAGGGAAAGATAAACATGAGGATAGACAAGAGAAAACCGATGAGGATGAGCTTCATGATCTTGGTGAAAAAGAACCTCAACTTGAAGCGAAAATCGAATTAAAGCCTCTACCTTCTCACTTGAAATATTAATTCCTTGAGGACAACCAAAGGTTTTCGGTAATCATTGCTAGTGAGCTCTCTAGCTAAGAAGAAGGGAAGCTCCTAGAGGTCCTAAGGAAGCACAAGAAAGCAATCAGTTGGAGCTTGCCCGACATTGTGGGGATTGACCCCCGTATGTGTATGCCAGTTAGACAACCCCAAAGAAGGCTCAACCCCACCATTCTTAATGTGGTGAAAAAGGAAGTCACAAGGTTGCTCGATGCGGGTATTATTTATCCGATTTCTGATAGTGAGTGCGTGAGCCCAGTTCAAGTTGTTCCAAAGAAATCAGGAATCACTACTGTCAAGAAAGATGATGGTGAAGTGGTCACCACAAGGGTGCAAAATGCTTGGCGGGTATGCATTGATTATAGGAATCTAAATGCCGCAACAAGGAAAGATCATTACCCCTTGCCATTCATTGACCAGATGTTGGATCGACTTGCAGGTAAATCTCATTACTGCTTTCTTGATGGTTTTACTGGCTACTTCCAGATACATATTGCTCCTGAGGATCAGGAAAAGACCACCTTTACTTGTCCCTTTGACACCTTTGCTTACAAAAGGATGCCATTTGGGTTATGAAATGCACCCGCACTTTTCATCAGTGCATGACTAGTATTTTTTCTGATCTTATGAAGAGTTGTCTGGAAGTCTTTATGGACGATTTCAGTGTATATGGGACTTCTTTTGATAGTTGTTTAGAGAACTTGGCTAAGGTCTTAGAGAGGTATGTTGACACTAGCCTTGTCCTCAATTTCGAAAAATGTCACTTCATGGTGAGACAAGGCATAATGTTAGGACACATAGTTTCTGATAAGGGCATTTTTGTGGACCCGGCCAAGGTTGATGTCATTTCCAGTTTACCTCACCCCTCTTTTGTGAGGGAGGTCCGTTCTTTTTTGGGGCATGCAGGATTCTATAGGCGCTTCATCAAGAATTTTAGCAAGATTGCATTGCCGTTATCGTGCCTACTGCAAAAGGACGTAGACTTTGAGTTTGATAGTGCTTGTGTGGAAGCATTTGAGGAGTTGAGGAGAGCTCTTACCACGGCACCAATTGTGAGGGGCCCTGACTGGACGCAGCCGTTCGTAATCATGTGCGACGCGTCAAATCATGCCGTAGGTGCCGCGCTTGCATAGCGCGATGGTAAGCTCCCTTACATAGTTGCGTATTCCTCAAAGACATTGAATGCGGCGCAATCCAATTACATCACTACGGAAAAAGAGCTTCTAACAATTGTTCATGCATTGGATAGATTTAGATCTTATTTGCTAGGCTCCAAAATGGTGGTGTATACGGATCATGCAGCCCTAAAATATTCGTTGATAAAGAATGAGTTGAAACCTAGGCTCATACGTTGGATCTTGCTCTTGCAAGAGTTTGACATTGAGATTAGGAATCAAAGTGGGTCAAAAAATTTAGTTGCGGACCATCTGAGCTGCCTTGAAAATCTTAAGTATGTGATGGCATGGAAACTTGTCTCTCAACAATTTTCCTTCGGCAAGTATACCGAATTGTCGTCAAGTAAAAACTCACAATAGAATGACGTCGAATCCCACAGGGATTGATTGGTCAAGCAACTTTAATTAGAGGAATGTTCTAGTTGAGCGAAGCAGAATTTGGTTTGAGAGTTGTAGGAAATTAAATGGCGGGAAAGTAAATAGCAGAAAATGTAAATTACTGGAAATAAAGAGCTGAATGTAAATGGCGGAAAGTAAATTGCAGAATCTTAAATGGGAATGGGGAAGATGCTCAAATTCTTTTCCAAGATAACTACCCAATTGGATGAAGATTGAAAGCTTTCTAGTAAAATCAAGAGAAAAGATAGAAGAAGAGTAATGAAAATTAGTATTGATCCATCAAATTACAACAGAGCTCCCTAACCCAATGAAAGGGGTTTAGTTATTCATAGCTCTGGAAAATGAAAACAAAGATGGAGAATACATCATGAAAATTAGAACTAGAAGTGCAGAGAAAGTAAATTATACAGAGAGTAGTTCACAATTTCCAATCCCCCCAAAGCTTTTTCCTAATTCAAAACTACCCCTATATATACTACTCTTCTGATCTTCTAGTTGGTTCTTCAAGTCTTGGATATGGGCCTTTGGATCTTGAGTTTGAAGTAGTTATCTTCTGCAGTGGGCTTAGCTTTACTTGCAGAGAGAAAGTGTGAAGTAGGAATGGTCTTTAGCTCAGGACGTTAGTGGCGTTAACGTTAAGTGAGAGTGTGGGTTCGAGAACGTTAGTGACAATCACCTTTTTCACTAACATTCCTCACCCAGGGATGATCCACGTTAACTTCAACGTTAGTGGCACTAACGTGACCACTAACGTTGCCTCTTGGTCCTTCGCACACGTTATTGGGACTCACCTTTCCCAATAACGTTGAGAGTCTTCCCTTCCCCCTACGTTAGAGTCCACGTTAACTAAGTTAACGTGTCTCTTAACGTAAGCTTGCCAATCCTTCGAGAACGTTAGTGACACTTACTTTGTCACTAACGTTCCAATGTGCCCTTACTTTCCACGTTAGAGTCCATGTTAACTAGGTTAACGTGGCTTCTAACATAGTAATGCTAGCCATCTCCAACGTTAGTGACAAAGGTGAGTGTCACTAACGTTGGCTCATCATCTCTCTTATCTACGTTAGCCTCCACGTTAACTAAGTTAACGTGGAAGTTAATGTTGCTCATAGTGGCTTGTGTGGGTTCACCCCAACGTTAGTGACAAAGGTAAGTTGAACTAATGTTGGCGATCACATGCTTTCTCCACGTTAGCTTCCACGTTAATTAAGTTAACGTGGGAGTTAACGTGGCTCATTGTGGCTTGGCCAACGTTAGTGACAAAGGTGAGTGTCACTAACGTTGGGTTATTTTTTGCTTCCCAACGTTAGTGTGCACGTTAACTAAGTTAACATGGCTCTTAATGTGGCCACCTATGAGCTTGGTCCAACGTTAGTGACAAAGGTGAGTGGCACTAATGTTGGCTCCATTTTCTTTCTTCCATGTTAGAGTTCATGTTAACTTAGTTAACGTGACTCTTAACGTGGGCTATGATGGCATCGAGGGCGTTATTGGCGATTACTTTTCTCATTAACGTTGCAAGCTGGCTCCTATTCCACGTTAGTGGTCACGTTAGTTAAACCAACGTGGCTGCTAACGTGGTTCTTCCTTGCTTCCTTTGTCCTGAAATCAAGCAATAAAGTGCATCAAAGTCTAGTCCAAGTCATGAGAATTGCATCATCCAATTTGTCATTCAATTCATGCAAAATCCTCATGAAATCATGTAAAGTGCACAATGTATGCCTGAATTAAGATGTAAGTGAAATTCTACCCAAAACTTGCTTATTCCCTAAGAAAATGCATGAAACTACCCTAAAAACAATAAAGAAAGGGTCAGTGAAACTGGCCAAAATGCCCTGGCATCACAACACCAAACTTAAAGCTTGCTTGTCCCTAAGCAAGTACTGGAACAAGAGAATGATGAATGGAATGCCAAGAGAAATGAGTCATTATTGTGGAAGTTATGTCCTTTGGTTTTATGGTGGTTTCATGCATAGCAACTTAGGTTCATTCCTTCACTGACTTTCAGACCTTTATCATGTCCTAGAACACTCACTTGATTGCATCCCATGAGACTTTTATTCATTGATCCTTTTTGTTATTTCAGGGCTTGTTTGTGTTCTTAGACTAGGCGCTCTGTGCGGGGGCGACTCTTTAAGATAAGCTTTCAGCCAGCACTCCCGAACCAGTTGGTTCAAGGTGCTAGGTGTTGAGACACCCCTAAGGACTTACTCCCTTAAGTCTCTTTCCCCCATACATACACACCATAGGCACATGGTTTGTTTATTTTCTTGTGACCTTGGTGTCCAGCACCTCTTTGGGTTACTAAATGTTCTGTAGCAAGGTTGCTCTTGATAGTGGATTTTCAGTTGATAATCCCGGGTTAGTTAACCCAAGTTACCAAGTGATGAAGCACTCCTACGAACTTATTCATCCAAGCAGATCCTTGGTACAGGAGCACCACAGACACATCTTTCAAGTTTCAAACCCTTGGTGCCTAGCCTTATTCTTTATTAACTTTTCTTTCTTTTTCAACTCTTATTGTTCTTTTCCCCTTTTTCTTATTAGGATCTTGTTATTTAGCTAGTCTCATGGGGTGTGTTTCAAGCATATGATTCAGGTCAGATAGTTATCTTCCCACCCTTGTTGGTGAACCAACTTAGCTAACTTATGACCACATCACACACTAAGGAACTTACTCCACAATATGAACTCCACTCTGGTCTTTGATAACACACATTCTCTTTTTATTTGATTCAAAAGGAGACAAGCAACACAATAAGCAGGATGAAATTGAAAACAGGCAACTTGACTAGTAATCACAGACCTAGGCAATGAAAAACTTAAAGACAGAATTGAAAATTTCTAAACTACCATGGAACATGTTCTATTTCATACATGATTTTTCTTATTTAAAGCTTGAAAAAGATGGAACGAAGAGGGAACTCCACCACCTTTTACTCATGGGGTTGCCCATGCTCTTCCTCTTGCTTGTCCTCTTTGTGTTTCTCTTGAGTGCTTGTACTCCCACTTCTCTTGCCTTTTCCAATCAACTTCTTCCAAAAACCAGCATCTTCCATCTTCTTTTTCAGTGTTTCCTTCTGCTGTTTCACCTTCCTTTCTTCTTGTTCCACAAAATCTTTTTGGACCTCATCATATGTAGGGATGGCATAGTGTAGATTATGCATATGACTAGACATGTAGTTCAACTTGGCTTGAGTGTTTATGTTGAACTCCTCTCTATGTAGTTGCCGTCCTTCATTAAGTACACTGAACTCATTGAATGCCTTCGTCTGAGCTAGCTGGCGTTGGTTGAGTTCTTGAAGGCGCTTATCTTGACGCTCTTGCCTTTCAGACACTTGATTGATGGCTTGAGTGAGCTGAGAATAATGTTCCATTTGCTGTTTCTGCCACTCCCCTTGTTGATTCATCCAATTAGAAAAGAGTTCTTATTGACGATCCATCCTTTGAGCTTGAACATGCAGTTGTTGTTCTTGTCCCTCCATATAACTCCTTGCTAGTTCCTCAATGGCTCCATGAATGTGATTCAGGTTTATGTTGGTTGGGTCATAATATTCTCTTTGTTGGTGTTCTTCCTGATGAGATTCTTCTTAGTGGGCTCCTTCTTTTGGTTTTTGCTTTCCTATTTGAGGTCTTCTTTGTTGTTGGGCGGGCGTAGTATAGATCAGACGTTGAAGTGTAACTAGCCTCCCAGGGTTCACCCAGTCTGGATTGCTATCCTCGAAGACTACCTTGGCCTTTGTACACAATCTGAGAATGGTGCTGGGGTACCAAAGCCTGGCACCCGAATCAACCTTCTCAGCTGACTCGTGAATCCCCTCAGCTATGAGTTCATGCACATTGATTTCTCCACCCTGTACTAGGCAATGTACCATAGTCGCTCGATTAATATTGACCTCTGAATCATTTGCAGCTGGGAGGATAGACCTCCTCATGAGTTCAAACCACCCCTTGGCTTCCGGGCTAAGGTCTCCCCTCTTGATGTACCGGGGTCTCTTATCCGCATACCTTTCCCAGTTAGCTCCTATGACACATATGTCAGTCACTATTTCTTCGAGTTCACCATTGTCAGGGCTCTTACTTATCCTTGCATGATAACTAAGCTCATCAAAATGTGGTGATTTCAGCTGAAGAGTTCTTGTTATAGCATTTGGGCTAAAGTCCACCTCTCTCCCTCTTACGTAACTTTTGAAGGTGGGGGCCTTGGTTTTGTCTTCTCTGACCACATTTGCATAGAACTCTTTGATGAGGTTTGCATTTATCTTCCCCTCCGGGTTCGTAAGCCTTTGCCAACCCCTTTGTTCAATCTTCTCTCGAATCTGTGGGCACTCATCCTCGTCAATTTGGAACGTTAACTCAGGCAGTATCTTCTTGAGCTTTATCCGTTTAAATTCAAGTTCATGGAATGCAGTTTTGAATCTCTTCTCATCGAAAGGAATGCTCTCCACTGGTTCCTTTCTCTTTTGTCTCTTGGAGCTTGATGATGCCATGAGTTTGAGTTGATGTGTGAAGAGGGTGGAAGAGTGTTTGGTTTCGAGAATGAGAAGTGTAGGGAGTGAAATTGGAATGTTAAGGGTGTACTTAGTGTGAATCACTTATATAGGGAAGTAGTGTGTGGATGAAAGGTGTGGATTGATAGGGTTGGTGTATGATGAACAGATGGGATTCTGCAGGGGATGAGCACAAGGATCATCATCTTTATGAGGAAGATTGGTTCGGTCTTCAAGGGTCTCGTTCTTTCAATGTTGCATGGCACATTTCCCAATTCATTTCCCCTTGAGAAACGTGTGTATTCTCCCTTTATGAAGTGGCCGAACCCTCCTCATTTAATTGTCCACTCAATCCACTTCAATACTCCTTTCTTCTCTCCTACAAAATAAAAGAATTGTGATAAAAAAAAATATGTGTGAAAAGTGGCGGCAAAAAAAAAAAGAATAACTATTTTTTTTAAAGTTTTTGTTTTAACTAACTAAGTGCCATTCATTAGAGCAAACCAACTGACTAACTCAACATCCATGTGAGCAACATTGGCAACACCAAACTTAGTTTGGTGCCGTGTGGTGTAAAAGATTTGTTCAAGACCCCTAAGAGTGACATGATATGGGTTACATTGATGTTCTCTTAGTGCGCCTTGAACACCAAACTTGTTCTTCACTATATGTTGCACACAAGGATTCATTCAAGTCAATGTCAAGTTGATTTGAAATCCCTGAACCTTGCATTATTAACTACTTTTAAAAGCATGTAAAACATGGGTTGCCTCCCATGTAGCGCTTCTTTAGCGTCACTAGCTTGACGTTTTGCCTTTGTCATGGCAGTTGGTAATGCTTCAGATCTTCCCCTCTTGTAGTAGACCTATATCCATTGGCTTCATCAAGGATCTCCACATGTTCTAAGGAAAGAACTCTGTTGATGGTAAAGACCTTAGGTAACTGAGATGGGATAGTGGGGAGATGAGGTGGAATATCTGGGAAGTAGGCTGAGATCACTTTATCCCCCGGAGAAAAGTCCTCTGTAGGGATTTTCTTGTTCCTCTACCTTCTTGGTACCTTCTTCTTTGTTCCATTTGATGTTGCCTTGCTCTTTGTGATTTCTTCTTCTAAATGAATTTTGTTGTTGGCTTCATATGCCTCTGGTGGTTTAGGTTCCTCCAGCTTTTCTTTGAGCTGTGACAGCTGCTGATTGCCTTGTTCATCAACTAAAGGGTTTCCCAGAGGTGTTGGTTGTACTTCAGTGCTTGCTTCCTCCCTCAGTATCTCATTACAATCTTTGCTTGGTTCCTTGTTCTCTTGGTCTGTTTCTTGTGAGAGTTTGAAAATATTGAAGCTGAGTTGTTCATCATGGATTCTCAAAATTAGCTCCCCTCGCTCCACATCTATGAGTGCTCGGCTGTAGCTAGGAATGGTCTTCCCAATATGATTGGGTGAGTGTGACTCTCTTCCATGTCTAAGATGATAAAGTCTGTAGGAAGAAAGTATTTCCCAACCTTTATTACCACGTTTTCCACCACTCCTATTGCTTGTTTTTGAGTTTTGTCAGCCAGCCTGATGACTACATCCGTGGGCATTATCTCATTGATCTGCAGCCTCTTCATAAAGGATAAAGGCATTAAGTTGATGCTTGCTCCCAAATCGCAGAGTGCTCTATCAAACCTTGTTTCTCCTATTGCACAGGGAATGTGAAAGCTCCCTGGGTCCTTCCTTTTTATAGGCAAATCTGGTTGAATGAGAGAACTGCACTCCTTATTCATCACTATTGTTTGTCCTCCCTTGAGTGAGCTTTTTCTAGTCAGCAGCTCCTTCATATACTTAATGTATGATGGAATTTGTTGGAGAGCCTTGATGAATGGTATGTTTACATGGAGGGATGCAAACAGGTCAAGAAACCTTAAGTATATTCTCTTCTCTACAGCACCATTGAGTAATTGGGGAAAAGGTGCATAGAGTTTCAGCAGCTCCTTCTGTGTCAGCTCTTTTTGTGAAATTTTGGGTTCTTGGTGATCCTTTTCCTGTTTCTCTACTGATGTCTCTCCAAGTTGTTCTAATGGCTTGTTTTGCTTTTCCTCAGCCTCCTTACTACTTATAGTAACCATCTTGTAATCTTCCCATCTGACTTTCTTTGCTTCACCTCTCGGATTTTTCTCTGTGTCACTTGGGAAGCTATCAGTAGGTTTGGGAATCTTTTTAGATAAGTATCCCACTTGAAATTCCAGCCTCTTGATGGTGTCCCCCTGGTTCTTGATACTAGCTCGCACCTCCTCTTTGAATACCTTATTATCTTGAATCTCTTTGCATATGCCTTCAAGCAGAGTCTCAATTTTGGAGAGTCTTTCTTCAGATGATGGTGAGTTGAGAGTGGATGGGTGAGTTGGGTCATTTTGGTTTTGGTATGGATGTGGAGAGGTGTTGTTAGGGTGGTGCTGATATGATCTCTGTGTAGAATGTTGGTGAGCTGCATGGTTGTTGGGGTTGTGACGTCTCTGATCTTGGCTTTGATCTTGTTGATTTCCCCATCCAAAGTTTGGGTCTTCCAACCAGGGTTGTAGGTTTTGGAGTATGGATCATGGGTCTGCCTGGGTGAGTTTCCAATATAGTTGGCTTGTTCTTGCTCCTCCTCTGCCTCAGCATTCACTCCCTCTTGAGTTGCTGATGAGGTGGTGATTGCTGCTACTTGGTTCCTCTCCATCTTCTTGGTGAGGTCGGCTAGTTGCTTGGTAATAAGCTTGTTTTGGGCCAGCAGTACATCCACATTGTTTAGTTCCATCACTCCTCTAGTGTTGCCTCTTTCAGAAGCATAGAAATAGTCATTCTCTGCTACAGTTTCAATGACATCTATGGCTTTTTCAACGGTCTTCTTCTTGTTCAGAGATCCCCCGGATGAATGGTCTACTGCCTTCTTTGATTCATAAGAAAGGCCTTTATAGAAAATGTGTAGCTGCACCCATTCATTGAACATATCTAGTGGACACCTTCTTGTCAGGTCCTTAAACCTCTCCCATGCTTCATATAGAGTCTCACCATCCTGCTGCCTGAATATCTGCACCTCAGCTCTCAGCCTGTTAATCTGTTGAGGAGGATAGAATCTTGCCAAGAATTTGTTTACCACATCTTTCCAGGTTGCTAAACTCTCCTTTGGGAAGGATTCCAACCATTTAGATGTCTTGTCCTTGAGTGAGAAAGGGAACAGAAGTAGTCTATAGGTGTCAAGATGAACACCGTTAGACTTCACAGTATCACATATCCTCAGGAAGGTGGTTAGATGTTGATTGGGGTCTTCTTGGACACTCCCTCCGAATGAACAGTTGTTCTGAACAAGGGTGATGAGCTGTGGCTTTAGTTCAAAGTTGTTGGCATGTATGGTTGGCCTTTGGAGACTACTCCCACAGTTTCCTGGGTTTGGGTTGATGTAAGAGCCTAGAACTCTTCTCTCTTGCCCAGCATGATTTGCTAGACCTTCTCTGCCATGGTTGTGAGCCTCTTCTTCATGATGGTTCTCCATGTTCTCATCCATGTCTGGTTCAAAGTACTCCTCCTCTTCCTCAGCACCAACTACTCTCTTTCTTCTTGCTTTCCTCCTTAATCTAAGGAAGGTCCTCTCAGGTTCAGAATCAAAGGAAGTTGAAGCCCCACTTCTTTTCCCTGTCATACAACCAACAAGGCACAAGCAAGGAAATAGTTGCAGAAAGTACTCTTGTTAAAATTACTGTTAGCTTGAGTGATGCAATATATCAAACAGTTAGTGGGTTAGTGAACTGAATAGTAAATAACTAATAAAAAGGAGTAAGGAGGGAAGGGAGAAAAATAACTAAAACTGAAAGTAATTAACTCAAACAGAAATTTAAATCAAACAAAAGAAAAATACTCAATTAGTTATCCTCCAATTTAATCATTGTTGATACAAAATCAATCCCCGGCACCGGCGCCATAAACTTGATGGCATGGAAACTTGGCTCTCAACAATTTTCCTTCGGCAAGTATACCAAATTGTCGTCAAGTAAAAACTCACAATAGAGTGAGGTCGAATCCCACAGGGATTGATTGGTCAAGCAACTTTAATTAGAGGAATGTTCTAGTTGAGCGAAGCAGAATTTGGTTTGAGAGTTGCAGGAAATTAAATGGCGGGAAAGTAAATAGCAGAAAATGTAAATTGCTGGAAATAAAGAGCTGAATGTAAATGGCGGAAAGTAAATTGCAGAATCTTAAATGGGAATGGGGAAGATGCTCATAAAATTAAATTACAGAAATTAAAGAGAATGGGTAAGATCAGAAATGGGGATTCATTGGGCTTAGGAGATGTTGCATTTTCCGGATCAAGTTCATTTTCATCTCTTCCTCAATCAATGCATTCATTGATCTCCTTGGAAATCTTAAGTGATCGAATTCCAATTCCTTGGTAATTCAATCTCTCAAATCTTGATCAATAGCCAATTCCTTGGTCAATTGCTCATGAGAAGAGATGAAGTATGGTCACTGATTATACCACATGCATTCCCAAATCAAGTGCTGGTAGGATTATAGTCACCATACCCAACCAAACCCAGTTTGGTCCAACATGAGAAAGCATTTCTAGCATGATCTCTTCATTCCTCTTCTAAGGTTCAGAAGAGATCCAAGTATGAATAGCTTCTTTTCCAAGATAACTACCCAATTGGATGAAGATTGAAAGCTTTCTAGTAAAATCAAGAGAAAAGATAGAAGAAGAGTAATGAAAATTAGTATTGATCCATCAAATTACAACAGAGCTCCCTAACCCAATGAAAGGGTTTTAGTTGTTCATAGCTCTGGAAAATGAAAACAAAGATGGAGT
>NC_029786.2:54302091-54302470 GCF_000816755.2 Arachis ipaensis | reverse complement strand
CCTCCTTGTTGCTCAGTGTCATGTGTTGCACAAGCCTTTGGCATTTTCTTTTTCTTATCAGTGCACTACACATATCCACTCCAGGCATTTTAGTTCACATTTCTTCTTGAGACATTGGTATCCAGCACCTCTTTGTGTGACTAAATGTTTTGTATTTAGGTTGCTCTTGATAATGGACTTTTGGTTGATAATCCCGGGTTAGTTAACCCAAGTTACCAAGTGTTGAAACACTCCTCAGAACCTATTCATCCAAGCATATCCTTAATACATAAACACCACAGACATTTGTCTCCGAAGTTCAAACCATTGGTGCCTAGCTTATTTTCTCAATTTTTTTTGCTTTTTGGTTGCCCTTTTTCAGTGGCTTTTTCTTCTTCTT
>NC_029786.2:54301524-54302041 GCF_000816755.2 Arachis ipaensis | reverse complement strand
ATTAAAAGGGATGGGGGTGATTGCATGAATTTAATTGCAGAATGTAAAGAGAAAGTGGTAATCGGAGATGGGGAATTCATTCGGTTTTAGGAGATATTGAGATCTCCGAATCAAAACATTTTTATCTCTTCCTCAACCAATGCGTTCATTGAATTTTTGCTTGGCAATCTTATATGATTGGATCCCAATCCCTTGGCTCACCAATTCTCTCTAACAACAAACAAATTTCCAATCCCTTGGCTTAAATGTTCATAAGAAGAGATGATGCTCGATCACTGATTATACCACACAGTTTCATGAACCACAATTTGGTAGGATTACATGTCACAATATCCATCCAAACCCCAATCCAATTCACTATGAGAAAGCTTCTCTAGCATGAATCCTCCATTCCTTTCCCAAGGTTCCGAAGGATTCCAATTATGGGTAGTTTCTTTCCCAAGACAACTACCCAATGGAATTAGATCGAGAAGCTTTCTAACAAAATTCAAGAGAAAAGATTGAAGAAGAAGATAAA
>NC_029786.2:54286806-54301447 GCF_000816755.2 Arachis ipaensis | reverse complement strand
ACAGACAACAGACACATAACTGGGTGAACCTTTTCAGATTGTGACTCAGCTTTGCTAGAGTCCCCAATTAGAGGTGTCCAGAGCTCTTAAGCACACTCTTTTTGCTTTAGACCACGACCTTAACCGCTCAGTCTCAAGTTTTCACTTGACACCTTCACGCCACAAGCACATGGTTAGGGACAGCTTGGTTTAGCCGCTTAGGCCAGGATTTTATTCCTGTGGGCCCTCCTATCCACTGATGCTCAAAGCCTTGGATTCTTTTTATCACCCTTGCCTTTTGGTCTAAAGGGGTATTGGCTTTTTTTGCTTGCTTTTCTTTTTCTTTCTCTTTCTTTTATTATTATTTTTTTTTGCTTCTCTTTTTTTTTTTTGCAAGCTTTTCACTACCTTTTCTTGCTTCAAGAATCAATTTTATGATTTTTCAGATTATCAAATAACATTTCTCCTTTTTCATCATTCTTTCAAGAGCCAACAATTTTAACATTCATGAATCAACAAATTCAAAAAATATGCACTGTTCAAGCATTCATTCAGAAAAACAATAGTATTGCCACCACATCAAAATAACTAAACTGTTTTAAAATTTGAAATTCATGCACTTCTTTTTCTTTTTCAATTAAAAACATTTTTCATTTAAGAAAGGTGATGGATTCATTTTCATAGCTTTAAGGCATAGACACTTAGACACTAGTGATCATGTAATAAAGACACAAACATAAATAAACATAAAGCATAAAAATTCAAAAAATAGAAAATAAAGAACAAGAAAATTAAAGAACGGGTCCACCTTAGTGATGGCGGCTTGTTCTTCCTCTTGAAGATCTTATGGAGTGTTTGAGCTCCTCAATGTCTCTTCCTTGCCTTTGTTGCTCCTCTCTCATGGTTCTTTGGTCTTCTATAATTTCATGGAGGAGGATGGAATGCTCTTGGTGCTCCACCCTTAGTTGTCCCATGTTGGAACTTAATTCTCCTAGGGAAGTATTGATTTGCTCCCAATAGTTTTGTGGAGGAAAATGCATCCCTTGAGGCATCTCAGGGATTTCATGATGAGGAGTTTCCTCATGCTCTTGTCCATGAGTGGGATCTCTTGTTTGCTCCATCCTTTTCTTAGTGATGGGCTTGTCCTCATCAATGAGAATGTCTCCCTCTATGTCAATTCCAACCGAATTGCAGAGGTGACAAATGAGATGAGGGAAGGCTGACGTTAAGATTTTTACCAGTAAAGAATTTCATAAAAACAGTCGCGTTGTAGATATAGTCTCTAAACCAACAAAAATCTCTTCGTACAAATGTTTTGGTTGTCACAAGTAACAAACCCCTTTAAATTTGATAACCGAGTATTTAAACATCGAGTCGTCTTCTCAAGGAATTGCAGGGAGGTATGTTCTTATTATTGGTCATGAGTCTTGCAAATTAGGGGTTTTAGAAAATAAGGAAGCAGTATGTTGAATGATAAGAAAAATAAATAATAATAATAAAATAACTATTGGCAAGGTATTAGAAATTGGAAGTCCAGACTTAGTTATCCTTATCAATAATAATGAAAGTTGAATCTTAATTCCACTTAGTCAACCTTTACTAAAGTAAAGGATAGTCAAGGGATTAATTAGTTTGATCTTCGAATCCTATTTATTTCCTAAGAAAAGGTTGGGATTATTGAAGTTCAATTCAATTGGCAAGATAAAAATTATCAATTATGCTGTTGAATTGGATAACTCCTGAGTTACTGATTTCTTAACCAAAACCAAGAATGTAAAAAGCTAAATATAAATCACAAATCTGAAAATACCTCAATTGCATTAATAAAGAAAATCATAACATGAAAGCCATAAGCCAATTATTCAAAAGATAAATATCAATTAAAGTACTGAGGTGAATAAAAATGGAAACGAAATTAAATAGTAAAGAACATTAAACCTGAGATCGAGAGTCACTCCTAAAACTAAGAGAAGTCCAAAATCCTAATCCTAAGAGAGATAAGAGAACCTCTCTCTCTAAAAACTACATCTAAAACTAAAATTATGAATTATGAGAGCCTGTTTTTGAATGGATGCATTCTCCCACTTTATAACCTCTAATCTGTGTTTTCTGGGCTACAAACTGGGTTGAAAACAGCCCAGAATTTGCTGGTCTCAAATTCAAACACGCTGATTTCCGTCACTGCGACGCGGCCACATTGAGCACGCGGTCGCGTTGCCTAGTGTCAAGGAAACTAAGGCATATTATATAAAATCGAAGCCCCGGACGTTAGCTTTTCAACACAACTGGAATCGCGTCGTTTGGACCTCTGTAGCTAAGGTTATAGCCATTTGAGTGCGAAGAGGTCAGGCTGGACAGCTTAGCAGTTTCTCCAACTTCTTGTATTCCTTCCACTTTTGCATGCTTCCATTCCTTCCTCTGAGCCATTCCTGCCCTGTAATCTCTGAAAAAAATTAACACATATATCAAGGCATCTAATGGTAATAAGAGAGGATTAATAATAAGCAAATATAAGATCAAAGAAGCATGTTTTCAATTAAAGCACATGATTAGGAAGGCAAATGTAAAACCATGCAAATAGTATGAATAAGTGGGTAAGAACTTGATAAAAACCACTCAATTGAGCACAAGATAAACCATAAAATAGTAGTTTATCAAAGGCTAACCTTGCCAAAGTAGAGGACTTGTCCGCCACCTTGTAGAGTTCTTGGGATATAACCTCATGAACTTCTACTTCCTCTCTAATCATGATGCTATGAATCATGATAGCCCGATCTATAGTAACTTCAGACCGGTTGCTAGTGGAAATGATCGAGCGTTGGATGAACTCCAACCATCTCCTAGCCACGGGCTTGAGGTCATGCCTTCTTAGTTGAACCGGCTTCCCTCTTGAATCTCTCTTCCATTGGGCGCCCTCTTCACAGATGTCCATGAGGACTTGGTCCAACCTTTGATCAAAGTTGACCCTTCTAGTATATGGGTGAACATCTCCTTGCATCATGGGCAAGTTGAATGCCAACCTTACATTTTTCGGACTAAAATCTAAGTATTTCTCCCGAACCATTGTAAGCCAATTCTTAGGGTCCGGGTTCACACTTTGATCATGGTTCTTGGTGATCCATGCATTGGCATAGAACTCTTGAACCATTAAGATCCCGACTTGTTGAATGGGGTTGGTGAGAACTTTCTAACCTCTTCTTCGGATCTCACGTCGGATCTCCGGATACTCATTCTTTTTGAGCTTAAAAGGGACCTCGGGGATCACCTTCTTCTTGGCCACAACTTCATAGAAGTGGTCTTGATGCACCCTTGAGAGGAATCTCTCCATCTCCCATGACTCGGAGGTGGAAGCTTTTGCCTTTCCTTTCCTCTTTCTAGAGGTTTCTTCAGCCTTTGGTGCCATAAATGGTTATGAAAAAACCAAAAAGCTTTAGCTTTTACCACACCAAACTTAGAAGGTTTGCTCGTCCTCGAGCAAAAGAAGAAAGAAGAGAGTAGAAGAAGAAGAAATAGAGGAGATAGAGGGGCTTAGTGTTTCGGCCAAGAGGGAGAAGTAGTGTTTATGTTGTGTGAAAATGAAGGAGTGAATATGGGTTTATATAGGAGTGGAGAGGGGGGTAAGGTTCGGCCATTATGGGTGGGTTTGGAAGGGAAAGTGGTTTGAATTTGAATGGTGAGGTAGGTAGGGTTTTATGAAGGATGGATGTGAGTGGTAAAGAGAATGGTGGGATTTGATAGGTGAGGGGATTTTGGGGAAGAGGTATTGAGGTGATTGGTGAATGAGTGAAGAAGAGAGAGAGAGGTGGGGTAGGTGGGGATCCTGTGGGGTCCACAGATCCTGAAGTGTCAAGGATATCTCATCCCTGCACCAAGTGGCGTGCAAAAATGCCCCTTTCTGCCAATCCTGGCGTTAAACACCAGGCTGCTGCCCATTTATGGCGTTTAACGCCAGCTTCTTGCCCTTTTCTGGCATTAAACGCCAGTCTGGTGCCCATTTCTGGCGTTTAACGCCCAGAATAGTGTCAGACTGGGCGTTTAACGCCCATTCTGCTACCCTTACTGGCGTTTAAACGCCAGTAAGTTTCTCCTCCAGGGTGTTCTGTTTTTAATACTGTTTTTCCTTCTGTTTTTACTTTTTCAATTATTTTTGTGACTTCACCTGATCATCAACCTACAGAAAACATAAAATAACAAAAGAAAATAGAAATTTAAGATAGATAATTAAAGATTGGGTTGCCTCCTCTTTAATGTCAATAGCTTGACAGTGGGCTCTCATGGAGCCTCACAGATGTTCAGAGCAATGTTGGAACCTCCCAACACCAAACTTAGAGTTTGAATGTGGGGGTTCAACACCAAACTTAAAGTTTGGTTGTGGCCTCTCAATACCAAACTTAGAGTTTGACTGTGGAGGCTCTGTTTGACTCTGTATTGAGAGAAGCTCTTCATGCTTCCTCTCCATGGTTACAGAGGGATATCCTTGAGCTTTAAACACAAGGAAGTCTTCATTCACTTGAATGATCAATTCTCCTCTGTCAACATCAATCACAGCTTTTGCTGTGGCTAGGAAGGGTTTGCCAAGGATGATGGATTCATCCATACACTTCCCAGTCTCTAGGATTATGAAGTCAGCAGGGATGTAGTGGCCTTCAACCTTTACCAAGACATCCTCTACAAGTCCATAAGTCTGTTTCTTTGAATTGTTTGCCATCTCTAGTGAGATTCTAGCAGCTTGTACCTCAATGATCCCTAACTTCTCCATTACAGAGAGAGGCATAAGGTTTATACTTGACCCAAGGTCACACAGAGCCTTCTCAAAGTTCATGGTGCCTATGGTACAAGGGATTGAGAATTTTCTAGGGTCTTGTCTCTTTAGAGGTAATTTCTGCCTAGTCAAGTCATCCAGTTCTTTGATGAGCAATAGAGGTTCATCCTCCCAAGTCTCATTACCAAACAACTTGGCATTTAGCTTCATGATTGCTCCAAGGTACTTAGCAACTTGCTCTTCAGTAACATCATCATCCTCTTCAGAGGAAGAATACTCATCAGAGCTCATGAATGACAGAGGTAAATTCAATGGAATCTCTATGATCTCTGTGTGAGCCTCAGATTCCCATGGTTCCTCCTCAGGGAACTCCATGGAGGCCAGTGGACGTCCATTGAGGTCTTCCTCAGTGGAGATCACTACCTCTTCCTCCTCTCCAGGTTCGGCCGTGTGGGTTGTGGTTATGGCCTTGCACTCTCTTTTTGGATTCTCTTTTGTATTGCTTGGGAGAGTACTAGGAGGGAGTTCAGTAATTTTCTTACTCAGCTGACCCACTTGTGCCTCTAAATTTCTAATGGAGGACCTTGTTTCAGTCATAAAACTTTGAGTGGTTTTGATTAGATCAGAGACAATGGTTGCTAAGTCAGAGTGGCTCTGCTTAGAATTCTCTGTCCGTTGCTGAGAAAATGATGGAAAAGGCTTGCTATTGCTAAACCTGTTTCTTCCACCATTATTGTTATTGAAACCTTGTTGAGGTCTCTGTTGATCCTTCCATGAGAGATTTGGATGATTTCTCCATGAAGGATTATAGGTGTTTCCATAGGGTTCTCCCATGTAATTCACCTCTTCCATTGCTGGGTTCTCAGGATCATAAGCTTCTTCTTTAGAGGAAGCTTCCTTAGTACTGCCTGGCAGCTGCTTGCATTCCAGACAGACTTTGAGAAATCATATTGACTTGCTGAGTTAATATTTTATTCTGAGCCAATATGGCATTCAGAGTATCAATTTCAAGAACTCCTTTCTTCTGAGTTGTCCCACTATTCACAAGATTCCTTTCAAAAGTGTACATGAATTGGTTATTTGCAACCATTTCAATGAGTTCCTGAGCTTCTGCAGGCGTCTTCTTCAGATGAAGAGATCCTCCAGCAAAGCTATCCAATGACATCTTGGATAGTTCAGACAGACCATCATAGAAGATACCTATGATGCTCCATTCTGAAAGCATGTCAGAAGGACACCTTCTGATCAATTGCTTGTATCTTTTCCAAGCTTCATAGAGGGATTCACCTTCCTTTTGTCTGAAGGTTTGGACTTCCACTCTAAGCTTGCTCAATTTTTGAGGTGGAAAGAACATTGCCAAGAAGGCATTGACTAGCTTTTCCTAAGAGTTTAGGCTTTCTTTGGGTTGTGAGTCCAACCATGTCCTAGCTCTGTCTCTTACAACAAAAGGGAATAGCATAAGTCTGTAGACTTCAGGGTCAACCCCATTGGTCTTGACAGTGTCACAGATTTGCAAGAATTCAGCTAAGAACTGAAGAGGATCTTCCAATGGAAGTCCATGAAACTTGCAATTCTGTTGCATTAGAGAAACTAATTGAGGTTTAAGCTCAAAGTTGTTTGCTCTAATGGCAGGGATTGAGATGCTTCTCCCATAGAAATCGGGAGTAGGTGCAGTAAAGTCACCAAGCACCTTCCTTGCATTGTTGGCATTGTTGTTTTTAGCTGCCATTGTTTCTTCTTCTTTGAAAAGCTTTGTTAGGCCCTCTAGAGAGAATTGTGCTTTAGCTTCTTTTAGCTTTCTCTTCAAGGTCCTTTCAGGTTCAGGATCAGCTTGAACAAGTATGCCTTTATCTTTGCTCCTACTCATATGAAAGAGAAGAGAACAAGAAAGTAGGGAATCCTCTATGTCACAGTATAGAGATTCCTTGAGGTGTCAGAGGAAAAGAAGAATAGAAGGAGGAGGTAGATAGAAGAGAATTCAAACTTATCAAGAGGGATAGAGTTCGAATTGCACCTTGAGAAGGAGTGTTAGTCCCTTAAATAGAAGGATGTGAGAAGAGGGGAAGAAATTTTCGAAAATAAATTAAAAAGATTTTGAAATAATAAAAAGAAATTTAAAAATTTGATTGAGATTTTCGAAAATTAAGATTGGGAAAGAAATTAAGTGATTTTTGAAAAGGATTTTGAAATTAGAAATCAAAAAGATATGATTGAGAGTAAATTTTGAAAAAGATGTGATTGAAAAGATATGATTGAGAAGATATGATTGAAAATCAATTTTTAAAAAAAGAAAGTTTTAAAATTAAAGTTGATTACTTGACTAACAAGAAATTAAAAGATATGATTCTTAATAGGCAAGTAACAACTTGAAAATTTTGAAGTAAATCATTAATAGTAGCAAGGATTTTCGAAAATAATAAAAAATGGAAAGAAATTGATTTTGAAGAGATATGATTGAAAAGATATTATTTGAAAAATATTTGATTTTGAAAAATTATGAAAATTTGAAAAAGATTTAAATTAAAAACAAAATCTTCCCTCTAGTGTCCTTCTGGCGTTAAACGCCCAGAATGGCATCCATTCTGGCGTTTAAAGCCCAGAATCCTACCTTTTTGGGCGTTAAATGCCCAGCCAGGTACCCTGGCTGGCATTTAAATGCCAGTTTTCCTTCTTCACTGGGCGTTTTGAACGCCCAGCTTTTTCTATTTGATTCCTCTGCTGAATGTTCTGAATCTTCAATTCTCTATATTATTGACTTGAAAAGACATAGTTTTGAAAATTTTTTTTTTGAATTTTTCAATGATGAGAAACAATCAAAATACAACTCAAATCAAACAAACAATGCATGCAAAACACCAAACTTAAAAATTTTCATATAAGAGACACTAACAAATTGAGAATGCATATAAAAAATAACAAAACACACAAAACAAGAAAATTTAAAGATCAGAGCAATGAAATCATCAAGAACAACTTGAAGATCAATGAAGAACAATATGCATATATTCGAAAAATGCAAGAAGAAGAAAGTCATGCAATTGACAACAAACTTAAAAATTGACACTAGACTCAAACAAGAAACATAAAATATTTTTGATTTTTATGATTTTATAAAAATTTTTTGTGATTTCTGAAACTTATATAGAAAAGAAAATAAAGAGAATCAAAACTTTTAATAAGAATTCCAGGAATCATGCAATGTTAGTCTAAAGCTTCAGTCTAAAAAGATTAGACATGGTTAGCCAAGCATCAGCAGGACATTACATTCAGCAGCTAAATTGATGAGAATCAATCAGCTTTTGTGATGATAAGAACATCACCTTGAAACTCTAGAATTCATTCTTAAAAATTTGGAAAAATAAAAAGAAAAGTACCTAATCTAAGCAACAAGATGAACCGTCAGTTGTCCAAACTCGAACAATCCCCGGCAACGGCGCCAAAAACTTGGTGCACGAAATTGTGATCATCAACAATGGCGCCAAAGGACTTGGAGCTCTCAAACGTGAATCACACTTTGTCACAATTTCGCACAACTAACCAGCAAGTACACTGGGTCGTCCAAGTAATAAACCTTACGTGAGTAAGGGTCGATCCCACGGAGACTGTCGGCTTGAAGCAAGCTATGGTCATCTTGTAAATCTCAGTCAGGCGGACTCAAATGGTTATGGAGGATTGATAATTAAAAGATGAATAAAATATAAAATAAGATAAAGATAGAGATACTTATGTAATTCATTGGTAGGAATTTCAGATAAGCGTATGAAGATGCTTTGTTCCTCTTGAACCTCTGCTTTCCTATTGCCTTCTTCCAATCATTCATACTCCTTTTCATGGCAAGCTTTATGTTGGGCATCACCGTTGTCAATGGCTACTTCCCGTCCTCTCAGTGAAAATGTTCTATGCACGCTGTCACCGCACGGCTAATCATCTGTCGATTCTCGATCATGTTGGAATAGGATCCATTGATCCTTTTGCGTCTGTCACACGCCCAACAATCGCGAGTTTGAAGCTCGTCACAGCCATCCCTTTCCAGATCCTACTTAGAATACCACAGACAAGGTTTAGATGTTCCGAATCTCAGGAATGGCCGCCAATAATTCTAGCCTATACCACGAAGGTTCTAATATTAGATTAGAAACCCAAGAGATACACATTCAAGCTTGTTTGCATGTAGAACGGAAGTGGTTGTCAGTCACGCGTTCATAGGTGAGAATGGTGATGAGTGTCACATAATCATCACATTCATCATGTTCTTGGGTGCGAATGAATATCTTGGAGAAGAAATAGACTTGAGTTGAATAGAAAAAAAATAGTAATTGTATTAATTCATGAAGAACAGCAGAGCTCCACACCTTAATCTATGGTGTGTAGAAACTCCACCGTTGAAAATACAAAAGTGATAATGGTGTAAGCATGGCCGAATGGCCAGCCTCCAAGGTCTAGGGACTAAACGTCCAAAGATGAAAATACAATAGCAAAAGGTCCAATTTATAGAAAACTAGTAGCCTAGGGTTACAGAAATGAGTAATGATGCGAGTGGAAACTGTCTCTTAACAAATTTCCTTCGGCAAGTGTACCGAATTTGTCGTCAAGTAAAAACTCACAATAGAGTGAGGTCGAATCCCACAGGGATTGATTGATCAAGCAACTTTAATTAGAAGAGTGTTCTAGTTGAGCGAATCCATAATTTGGGTTGAGAGTTGCAGAAAATAAAATGGCGGGAATGTAAATAACAGAAAAGTAAATGCTAGAATTAAAGGACTGGAAGTAAATAACTGAAAATAAATTACAGAATTGTAAATGGGAATGGGGGATTTGCTCATAAAAGTAAATGGTAGAAATTAAAGAGAATGGGTAAGATCAGAGATGGGGAGTTCATTGGGCTTAGGAGATGTTGCAGTTCTCCGGATCAAGTTAACATCAAGAACATATTTTTGAAAAATTTTTAATGCAAAGAAAACATGCAAGACACCAAACTTAGAATTTTTTAATGCTTAGACATTAAGAATTCAAGAATGCATATGATAAACATGAAAAGACACAAAACAAAAATTCATCAAGATCAAACAAGAAGACTTACCAAGAACAACTTGAAGATCATGAAGAACACCATGAATGCATGAATTTTCGAAAAATGCAAGATGCACATGCAATTGACACCAAACTTATAACATGACTCAAGACTCAAACAAGAAACACAAAATATATATTTTTTTTATGATTTTATGATTTTTTTGTATTTTTATTTTAATTTTTTCGAAAATATTTGGGAAAAAGGAAGTAATGAATTCATAGTCCTCAATCAAAATCCTGGGAATTGGACATGGTTTAATAGCCAGCCAATCTAAACCATGTTACATGAAACACTAGAATTCATTCTTAAAAATGTTGAAGAAAAATATATTTTTGAAAACATTTTTTTTTAAAATTTTTTTTTTCGAAAACAAAGGAGAAAATTTTGAAAGATTTCTGAAAAAAATTTTGAAAAGAAAACAAAAAGAAAATTACCTAATCTGAGCAACAAGATGAACCGTCAGTTGTCCAAACTCAAACAATCCCCGGCAACGGCGCCAAAAACTTGGTGCACGAAATTGTGTTCCATGTTCTTTGTACTTGTGTGAGAGTAACAATATATAATTGTATTGAATCCTCATTGTGCCTCAGCAGAGCTCCACACCTTAATCTATGGAGTGTAGAAACTCTACCGTATGAAAATACATAAGTGAAGGTCCAGGCATGGCCGAGATGGCCAGCCCCCAAAACGTGCTCAAAGGATCATAAGGTAATCCAAAGATGTCTAATACAATAGTAAGAGGTCCTATTTATAATAAACTAGCTACTAGGGTTTACATGAGTAAGTAATTGATGCATAAATCCACTTCCGGGGCCCACTTGGTGTGTGTTTGGGCTGATCTTGAGTGTTACACGTGCAGAGGCCATTTGTGGAGTTGAACGCCAGTTTTTGTGCCAGTTTGGGCGTTCAACTCTGGTTTTGGATCCTTTTCTGGCGCTGGACGCCAGATTTGGGCAGAAGGCTGGCGTTGAACGCCAGTTTACGTCGTCTATGCTTGGCCAAAGTATGGACTATTATATATTGCTGGAAAGCCCTGGATGTCTACTTTCCAACGCAATTGGAAGCGCGCCATTTCGAGTTCTGTAGCTCCAGAAAATCCACTTTGAGTGCAGGGAGGTCAGAATCCAACAGCATCAGCAGTCCTTTTTCAACCTCTGAATCTGATTTCTGCTCAAGTCCCTCAATTTCAGCCAGAAAATTCCTGAAATTACAGAAAAACACACAAACTCATAGTAAAGTCCCGAAATGTGAATTTAACATAAAATCTATTAAAAACATCCCTAAAAGTAACTAGATTCTACTAAAAACATACTAAAAACAATGCCAAAAAGCGTATAAATTATCCGCTCATCATTGTTCATAGCTCTAGAAAATGAAAACAAAGATGGAGAATACATCATAGAACTAGAAATTGTAGAGCAAGTAAAATACAGAGAGTAGTTCCCTTTTTCCCCTCTTTTGGAACTCCTTCAACAATTCAAAGCTACTCCTATATATACTACTTCTCTCAGCTTCTAGTTGGCTCTTCAAGTCTTGGGCCTTTGGATCTTGAGTTTGAAGCAGTTCTCTTCTTCATTTGGGCTTGGCTTTACTTGCAGAGAGAAAATGTGAAGTGGGCAGAGACCTTAGCTCAGGACGTTAGGGGTGTTAACGTTTAGTGAAAATATAAGTTCGAGAACGTTAGTGACAATCAACTTTCTCACTAACGTTACTAAGTAAAAGCCACGTTAACTTCAACGTTAGTGGCATAAACGTTGCCACTAACGTTGCCTCTAAGTCCTTCGCACACGTTATTGAGACTTAACATTTCCAATAACTTTGAAAAGCTCCCTTTGTTCCCACGTTAGAGCCCACGTTAACTTAATTAACGTGGCTCTTTTAACGTGGGCTTGCAATCCTTCGAGAACGTTAGTGACACTCAACATTGTCACTAACGTTCCAAGGTGCCCCTATGCCTCATGTTAGAGTCCACGTTAACTAGGTTAACGTGGCTTCTAACGTGGCCATGTTTAGCCATCCCCAACGTTAGTGACAATGTTGAGTGTCACTAACGTTGGCCATTCTTTCACTCATCAACGTTAGCTTCCACATTAACTAAGTTAACGTGGAAGTTAACGTGGCTCCTTGGGGGTTGTGTGGTTGCTTCCAACGTTAGTGACAATGTTGGGTGTCACTAATGGTGTCGACCATGCTTGCTTCTTACGTTAGCTCCCACGTTAACCAAGTTAACGTGGGAGTTAACGTGGTATGTTTCTCCTTAGGCCAACGTTAGTGACAATGTTGAATGTCACTAACGTTGGTGTTCCTCCCCCTTTCTAACGTTAGAGGCCACGTTAACTAAGTTAACGTGGACTCTAACGTGGCCACTTATGAGCATTTGCCAACGTTAGTGACAATGTTAAGTGTCACTAACGTTGGCTCAACTTCCCTTCTCCACGTTAGAGTTCACATTAACTTAGTTAACGTGACTCTTAACGTGGTCAATGATGGCTTTGAGAGTGTTATTGGCAATCACTTTTCTCATTAACTTTGCAAGTTACCTCCCATTCCTTGCTTACTTTGGTCCTGAAATCAAGCAATAGAGCGCGTTAAAGTTCTAGTCCAAGTCATGGGCAATGCAACATACAATTTGTCACTAAACTCATGCAAAATCCTCATGAAATAATATAAAATGCACAATGTATGCTTGAATCAAGGAGTAAGTGAATATCTACCCAAAACTAGCTTATTTCCTAAGAAAATGCATGAAACTACCTTAAAAACAGTAAAGAAAAGGTCAGTGAAACTGGCCAAAATGCCCTGGCATCATAACACCAAACTTAAAGCTTGCTTGTCCCTAAGCAAGTACTGGAACAAGAGAATGATGAATGGAATGCCAAGAGCAATGAGTCATTCTTATGGAAGTCATATCACTGATTTTATGGTGGTTTCATGCATAGCAACTTAGGTTCATTCCTGGCTTTCAGACCTTTATCATGTCTTAAAACACTCACTTTGCTTACATCCCATGAGACTTTTATTCATTGATCCCTTTATTGTCATTTCAGAGCTTATTGGTGTTCTTAGGCTAAGTGCTCTGTAAGGGGCAACTTTTTAAGATAAGCTTTCAGCCAACACTCCCGAACCAGTTGGTTCAAGGTGCTAGGTGTTGAAGCACCCCTAAGGACTTACTTGCTCAAGTCTCTCCCCCATACATACACACCACATGCACATAGTTCATTTATTTTCCTTCATGAGACCTTGGTGTCCGGCACCTCTTATGGTTACTAAATGCTCTGTGGTGAGGGTTACTCTTGATAATGGACTTTCAGCTGATAATCCCAGGTTAGTTAACCCAAGTTACCAGGTGATAAAGCACCCCTAAGAGCTTATTCATCCAAGTAGATCCCTCACACAAGAACACCACAGACACATATCTTAAGATCAAAACCATTGGTGCCTAGCCTTATTGCCTACTCTTTTTCTTTTGTTTTTCCACTTTCATTATTATTTTCTCTTTCTCTTATTAGGATCTTGTCATATACTTTATCTCATGAGTATATTCAAAGCAAAGTATTCAGGCCAGATAGTTGTCATCCCTCCTTATGGTTGAACCAACTTAGCTAACTTATGATCATACCACAAACTCATGAATGTACTCCATAGTATGAACTCTACTCTGGTCTTTTTAAACATAAACATTCTCTCTTTATTTGATTTAAAGGGACAAGCATACAAGTAAGTAAAGTAGGGATGCAGTGACATAAAGACTAGTGCACATAGACCTATTCAGAACTTAAAAGACAGAATTTAAAAAGGGTTCAACTATGAGTAACTACAAATCAAAAGTGCATTCAGACTTCCAACTTTCAACAATTCTGAGTACAATGGAATTAAGTAACAATATAACCTTCGGGTGATGATTTCTGGTTGCCCTCTCTCTTTGTCATCATCCTAATTTTTGCTGCCTCGCTTCTTTGGGTGGAGGTGCACCATTTCCTCATAAGATTCCTGCAAGGTTACTGGAAGTTACTTGTTCCCAAAGCACTTGAGACATAGTTAGCTTGCATGTATGTGATGAGCGGATAATTTATACGTTTTTTGGCATTGTTTTTAGTATGTTTTTAGTAGAATCTGGTTACTTTTAGGGATGTTTTCATTATTTTTTATGTTAAATTCACATTTCTGGACTTTACTATGAGTTTGTGTGTTTTTCTGTGATTTCAGGTATTTTCTGGCTGAAATTGAGGGACTTGAGCAAAAATCAGATTCAGAGGTTGAAGAAGAACTGCTGATGCTGTTGGATTCTGACCTCCATGCACTCAAAGTGAAATTTCTGGAGCTACAGAACTCAAATGGCGTGCTTCCAATTGCGTTGGAAAGTAGACATCCAGGGCTTTCCAGCAATGTATAATAGTCCATACTTTGCTCATGTTTAGACGACGCAAACTGGCGTTCAACGCCAGTTCTCTGCCCAATTCTGGCGTCCAGCGCCAGAAACAAGTTGCAAAGTGGAGTTCAACGCCCAAAATGGCACAAAAGCTGGCGTTCAACTCCAAGATTGACCTCTACATGTTTAACATTCAAGCTCAGCCCAAGCACACACCAAGTGGGCCCCAGAAGTGGATTTATGCATCAATTACTTACTTCTGTAAACCCTAGTAACTAGTTTATTATAAATAAGACTTTTTACTATTGTATTAGACATCTTGGAATCTTTTGAACCATCTTTGGACACCTGGTTCTTAGATCAGAGGGGCTGGCCATTCGGCCATGCCTGGACCTTTCACTTATGTATTTTCAAACGGTAGAGTTTCTACACTCCATAGATTAAGGTGTGGAGCTCT
>NC_029786.2:54282018-54286218 GCF_000816755.2 Arachis ipaensis | reverse complement strand
CGCTTATCTGAAATTCTCACCAATGATTTACATAAGTATTTCTATCCTTATTTTAGTATTAATTTCGAAAACTCCATAACTATTTTATATCCGCCTGACTGAGATTTACAAGGTGACCATAGTTTGCTTCATACCAACAATCTCCGTGGGATCGACCCTTACTCACGTAAGGTTTATTACTTGGACGACCCAGTGCACTTGCTGGTTAGTTATGCGAAGTTGTGAAGATATGTTTAGACCATGGTTCTGTGCATCCGTTTTTGGTGCCACCGCCAGGGAATCAATTTCGAACAATAATTCACAACCTGAGTAACAATTTCGTATACCAAGTTTTTGGCGCCATTGCCGGGGATTGTTTGAGTTTGGACAACTGACGGTTCATCTTGTTGCTCAGATTAGGTAATTTTCTTTTTGTTTTGTTTTCAAAAATCTTTCAAAAATTTCTCCTTTGTTTTCGAAAAAAATTTCAAAATAAAAATGTTTTCAAAAATATATTTTTTTTCAGAATTTTTAAGAATGAATTCTAGTGTTTCATGAAGCATGTTGAAGCCTGGTTGACTGTAGGGAATGTTAGGCGTGTCATGTCTGAGTTACATACTAAAGCTTGGCTGGCTATTAAGCCATGCCTGACCCTTTGATTGGAGCTTTAGACTAAAGAGCATAAGATTCCTGGAATTCATATTAAAAATTTTGGAATCCTTATTTTTCTTTTGCAAAATGATTTTCGAAAAATTAAAAGAAAATACAAAAAAATCATAAAATCATAAAAATCATAAATATTTTGAGTTTCTTGTTTGAGTCTTGAGTCAATTTTTAAGTTTGGTGTCAATTGCATATTCATCTTGCATTTTTCGAAAAATTCATGCATTCATAGTGTTCTTCATGATCTTCAAGTTGTTCTTGGTAAGTCTTCTTGTTTGATCTTGATGTGTTCATGTTTTGTGTCTTTTCTTGTTTTTCATATGCATTCTTGAATTATTAGTGCCTAAGCATTAAAGATTTCTAAGTTCGGTGTCTTGCATGTTTTCTTTGCATATAAAAATTTTCAAAAATATATTCTTGGTGTTCATCTTGACATTCAAAGTGTTCTTGGTGTTCATCTTAACACTCATAGCATTCTTGCATGCATTCATTGTTTTGATCCATAACTTTCATGCATTGCATCATTTTTCTTGTTTTCTCTCTCATCATTAAAAATTCAAAAATAAAAAAAATATATCTTCCCCTTTTGCTCTCATCAAATTCGAAAATTTGAGTTGACTTTTTCAAAAATTTTTAAAATCAAGTGTTTCTTATGAGTCAAATCAAATTTTCAATTTGAAAATCTTATCTTTTTCAAAATCTTTTTCAAAAAAAAAAATCAAATCTTTTTCAATTTTTTTAGTTATTTTCGAAAATTTCAAAAATATTTTTCAAAAATCTTTTTCTTAATTTTACATCATATTTTCGAAAATAACATCATCAATTAATGTTTTGATTCAAAAATTTCAAGTTTGTTACTTACTTGTTAAGAAAGATTCAAACTTTAAGTTCTAGAATCATATCTTGTGATTTCTTGTGAATCAAGTCAGTAATTGAGATTTTAAAAATCAAATCTTTTTCAAAAACTAATTTCTATCATATCTTTTCAAAAATATCTTCTTATCTTACCTTTTTCAAAAAAGTGATTGCAAAAATATCTTTTCTAACTTCCTAACTTCTTATCTTTTCAAAATTTGTTTCAGCTGACTAACTAACTTTTTGTTTGTTTCTTACCTTTTTCAAAACTACCTAACTAACTCTCTCTCTCTAATTTTCGAAAAAAATCTTCCCTCTTTTTCAAAATTTCTTTTTAATTAGACTAATTATTTTATTTTTTATTTGAATTTTCGAAAAACTACTAACCTTTTTCAAAAACTATTTTTGAAAATCACTAACTCTTTTTCAAAAATTATTTTCGAAAATTCTCTCCTCCTCTCATCCCCTTCTATTTATTTATTCATCTACTAACACTTCCCTTCATCTCACATCTCTGCTCCTATCATCACCTTTGTGTTTGGATTCTTTACTCTTCTTCACCCCTATTCCTTTTCTTCTTCTACTAACAATAAGGAACCTCTTTACTATGACATAGAGGATTCCTCTTCTTTTCTTGTTCTCTTCTCTTTCTTATGAGACTGAATGCCATATTGGCTCAGAACAAAATATTGACTCAGCATGTCAATATGATCTCTCAGAGTCTGAATGGAATGCAAGCTGCATCCAACAGTACTCAAGAGGCACCTTCTGAAGAAGAGGCCTATGATCCAAAAAACCCTGCAATAGCAGAGGTGAATTACTTAGGTGAACTTTATGGAAACACCTATAATCCATCATGGAGAAATCATCCAAATCTCTCATGGAAGGATCAAAGGCCTCAACAAGGCTTTAATAATGGTGGAAGAAACAAGTTTAACAATAATAAACCTTTTCCATCATCCACTCAGCAACAGACAGAGAACTCTGAACAAAATACCTCTAATTTAACAAACTTAGTCTTTGATTTCCTAGCCACAGCAAGAGCTGTGATTGATGTGGACAGAGGAGAATTGATCCTTCAATTAAATGAGGACAACCTTGTGTTTAAAACTCAAGGATCTCTCTCTGTACCGATGGAGAGGAAGCATAGAAAGCTTCTCTCAAAGCAGAGTCAAACAAAGCCCCCACAGTCAAACTCTAAGTTTGGTGTTGGGAGGCCACAACCAAACTCTAAGTTTGGTGTCGAACCCCCATATCCAAACTCTAAGTTTGGTGTTGGGAGGTCTCAACAAAGCTCTGCACATCTGTGAGGCTCCATGAGAGCCCACTGTCAAGCTATTGACATTAAAGAAGCGCTTGTTGGGAGGCAACCCAATGTTTATTTATCTAATTTTCATTGTTTTTCATGTTTTCTTAGGTTCATGATCATGTAGAGTCACAAAATAAACGAAAAATTTAGAAACAGAATCAAAAACAGCGGAAGAAAAATCACACCCTGGAGGAAGCACCTGCCTGCCGTTCAGCGCCAGAACAGAGCATGGTTCTGGTGCTGAACGCCCAAAATGGGCAGTATCTGGGCGTTGAACGCCCAAAATGGGCATCATCTGGGCGCTGAACGCCAGAATTGCACCCTGGAGAGGAGCTGGCGCTGAACGCCCAGAACAAGCATGGTTCTGGCGTTCAACGCCAGAAATGAGCAACAAATGGGCGTTGAATGCCCAAAATGGGCACCAACCTGGCGCTGAACGCCTAGAGTTATGTGCAAGGGCATTTTACATGCCTAATTTGGTGCAAGGTTGTAAATCCTTGAACACCTCAGGATCTGTGGACCCCACAGGATCATCTCAGGATCTGTGGACCCCAGAAGATCCCCACCTACCTCCACTCACTCTCTTCTCTCTTCTCAATCATCCTCTATTCCCAATAAACACTCTTCCCCAAAACCCTTCACCTATCACCTCCATCTCTCTTCCCTATTAACCCTTCACCACTCACATCCACCCACTCTTCCCCATAAACCTACCCAATAAACTCCACCTACCTTCAAAATTCAAATCAATTTCCCACCTAAAACCACCCATATGGCCGAACCTTAACCCCCCCTCCCTTCCCTATATAAAGCCTTCCATTCTTCCTCATTTTCACACAACACAACCCTCTCTTCTCTTCTTGGCCGAAACACACCTCCCCCCTCTTCTCCATCTTTTCTTCCTCTTTTTCATCTAATTCTTTATTTTCTTGCTCGAGGGCGAGCAATATTCTAAGTTTGGTGTGGTAAAAGCATAAGCTTTTTGTTTTTCCATTACCATTGATGGCACCTAAGACCGGAGAATCCTCTAGAAAAGGGAAAGGGAAGACAAAAACTTCCACCTCCGAGTCATGGGAGATGGAAAGATTCATCTCCAAAGCTCATCAAGACCACTTCTATGATGTTGTGGCCAAGAAGAAGGTGATCCCCGAGGTCCCTTTCAAAGTCAAAAGAAATGAGTATCCGGAGATCCGACATGAAATTCAAAGAAGAGGTTGGGAAATTCTAACAAATCCCATCCAACAAGTCGGCATCCTAATGGTTCAAGAGTTCTATGCCAATGCATGGATCACCAAGAACCATGATCAAAGTAAGAACCCGAACCCAAAGAAGTATCTCACCATGGTTCGGGGAAAATACTTAGATTTTAGTCCGGAAAATGTAAGGTTGGCGTT
>NC_029786.2:54279680-54280777 GCF_000816755.2 Arachis ipaensis | reverse complement strand
ATGATCCATAGCATCATGATTGGAGAAGAAGTAGAAGTTCATGAAGTCATCTCCCTTGAATTCTACAAAATAGCCGAAAAGTCCTCTCCTGGGGCAAGGCTAGCTTTTCCTCATCTTATCTGCCATCTATGTTACTCAGCTGGAGCTTCCATAGAAGGAGACATTCACATTGAGGAAGCGAAGCCCATCACTAAGAAAAAGATGGAGCAAGCAAGAGAGCCCATTCATGGAGCTCAAGAGGCGCAGGAAGCTCATCACCATGAGATCCCGGAGATGCCTCATATGCATTTTCCTCCACAAAACTATTGGGAGCAAATCAACACCTCCCTAGGAGAATTAAGTTCCAACATGGGACAACTAAGGGTGGAACATCAAGAGCACTCCATCATCCTTCATGAAATAAGAGAAGATCAAAAAGCAATGAGGGAGGAGCAACAAAGACAAGGAAGAGACATAGAAGAGCTCAAGGACATTATTGGTTCCTCAAGAAGAAAACGCCACCATCACTAAGGTGGATTCATTCCTTGTTCTTACATTCTCTGTTTTTCATTTTCTATGTTAAGTGCTTATCTATGTTTGTGTCTTCATTACATGATCATTAGTAGTTAGTAACTTTATCTTAAAGTTAAGAATGTCCTATGAATCCATCACCTCTCTTAAAATGAAAAATGTTTTAATTCAAAAGGACAAGAAGTACATGAGTTTCAAATTTATCCTTGAACTTAGTTTAATTATATTGATGTGGTGACAATGCTTCTTATTTTCTGAATGAATGCTTGAACAGTGCATATGTCTTTTGAAGTTGTTGTTTATGAATGTTAAATATGTTGGCTCTTGAAAGAATGATGACAAGGAGACATGTTATTTGATAATCTGAAAAATCATAAAAATGATTCTTGAAGCAAGAAAAAGCAGCAAAGAACAAAGCTTGCAGAAAAAAAAATAGCGAAAAAAAAATAGAAAGAAAAAGAAAAAGCAAGCAGAAAAAGTCAAAAGCTCTTAAAACCAAGAGGCAAGAGCAAAAAGCCAATAACCCTTAAAACCAAAAGGCAAGGGCAAATAAAAAGGATCCCAAGGCTTTGAGCATCAGTGGATAG
>NC_029786.2:54265736-54279629 GCF_000816755.2 Arachis ipaensis | reverse complement strand
TCCCTAACCATGTGCTTGTGGCGTGTAGGTGTCAAGTGAAAACTTGAGACTGAGCGGTTAAAGTCAAGGTCCAAAGCAAAAAAAGAGTGTGCTTAAGAACCCTGGATACCTCTATTTGGGGACTTTGGCAAAGCTAAGTCACAATCTGAAAAGGTTCACCCAATTATGTGTCTGTGGCATTTATGTATCCGGTGGTAATATTGGAAAACAAAGTGCTTAGGGCCACGGCCAAGACTCATAAAATAGTTGTGTTCAAAAATCATCATACTGAACTAGGAGAATCAATAACACTATCTGAACTCTGAGTTCCTATAGATGCCAATCATTCTGAACTTCAATGGATAAAGTGAGATGCCAAAACTATTCCAGAGGCAAAAAGCTATAAGTCCCGCTCATTTAATTGCAGCTATGTTTCATTGATAGTTTGGAATTTATAGTATATTCTCTTCTTTTTATCCTATTTGATTTTCAGTTGCTTGGGGATAAGCAATAATTTAAGTTTGGTGTTGTGATGAGCGGATAATTTATACGCTTTTTGGCATTGTTTTTAGTATCTTTTTAGTAGAATCTGGTTACTTTTAGGGATGTTTTCATTGGTTTTTATGTTAAATTCACATTTCTGGACTTTACTATGAGTTTGTGTGTTTTTCTATGATTTCAGGTATTCTCTGGCTGAAATTGAGGGACTTGAGCAAAAATCAGATTCAAAGGTTGAAGAAGGACTGCTGATGCTGTTGGATTCTGACCTCCATGCACTCAAAGTAGATTTTCTGGAGCTATAGAACTAAAAATGGCGCGCTTCTAATTGTGTTGGAAAGTAGACATCCAGGGATTTCCAGCAATGTATAATAGTCCATATTTGCCCAAGTTTAGATGACGCAAACTGGCGTTCAACGCCAGCTCTCTGCCTAATTCTGGCGTCCAGCGCCAGAAACAAGTAGCAAAGTGGAGTTCAACGCCCAAAATGGCACAAAACCTGGCGTTCAACTCCAAGATTGACCTCTACACGTTTAACATTCAAGCTCAGCCCAAGCACACACCAAGTGGGCCCCGGAAGTGAATTTATGCATCAATTACTTACTTCTGTAAACCCTAGTAACTAGTTTATTATAAATAGGACTTTTTACTATTGTATTAGACATCTTGGAATCTTTTGAACCATCTTTGGACACCTGGTTCTTAGATCAGAGGGGCTGGACATTCGGCCATGCCTGGACCTTTCACTTTTGTATTTTCAAACGGTAGAGTTTCTACACTCCATAGATTAAGGTGTGGAGCTCTACTGTTCCTCAAAGATTAATGCAAAGTACTACTGTTTTCTATTCAATTCATCTTATTTCGCTTCTAAGATATTCATTCGCACTTCAACCTGAATGTGATGAACGTGACAATCATCATCATTCCCTATGAACGCGTGCTTGATAACCACTTCCGTTCTACATTAGATTGAATGAGTATCTCTTAGATCTCTTAATCAGAATCTTCGTGGTATAAGCTAGATTGATGGCGGCATTCATGAGAGTCCGGAAAGTCTAAACCTTGTCCGTGGTATTCCGAGTAGGACTCTGGGATTGAATGACTGTGACGAACTCCAAACTCACGAGTGCTGGGCGTAGTGACAGACGTAAAAGGATAGTAAATTCTATTCCAGTATGATCGAGAACCTCCAAGATGATTAGCCATGCAGTGATAGCGCATCGGACCATTTTCACAGAGAGGAATAGGATGCAACCATCGACAAGGTTGATGCCTCCAGACGATTAGCCGTGCTGCGACAGAGCATTTGGACCATTTTCCCGAGAGGATTGAAAGTAGCCATTGGCACCGGTGACATCCTTACACAAAGCCAGCCATAGAAAGGAGTAAGACTGATTGGATGAAGACAGCAGGAAAGCAGAGGTTCAGAGGAATGAATGCATCTCCATACGCTTATCTGAAATTCTCACCAATGATTTACATAAGTATTTCTATCCTTATTTTAGTATTAATTTCGAAAACTCCATAACTATTTTATATCCGCCTGACTGAGATTTACAAGGTGACCATAGTTTGCTTCATACCAACAATCTCCGTGGGATCGACCCTTACTCACGTAAGGTTTATTACTTGGACGACCCAGTGCACTTGCTGGTTAGTTATGCGAAGTTGTGAAGATATGTTTAGACCATGGTTCTGTGCATCCGTTTTTGGTGCCACTGCCAGGGAATCAATTTCAAACAATAATTCACAACCTGAGTAACAATTTTGCATACCAGTATGCTGGTGCTTTTTGAACTCAATTTGGTGTGTGAACACCAAACTTAGTCCATTGCCCAGTGCAAACATTGCACATATGCAGAGAACCCCATATCTTGTTGTCAACAAAGCAATGATCACCTATAATCTAACTACATCTAAGTGGTTTCTCTTGATTGGATGGAGCTAGCAATGTTCTTTTGGAGTGGAGTGTAATTCTAACCAATGTCCTTTGGCGGAACACCAAACTTAGAATTACACCATCACTCTTGGATTGTTCTGGTGTGGAACACCAAACTTAGCTCCTTACAATACAGGGGAAAATGACTTGTGATTTTTTTATTGAAATAAAGATGAAAGTGAAACTACCTAAGGTTGGGTTGCCTCCCAACAGAGCGCTCTTTTATCGTCGCTAGCTCGACGAGTCCTTAATTACTTGAGATGGTACTTTACCCTGGGGTTTTCCCCCACGTTGCCCAGATAATGCTTGAGTCTTTGTCCATTCACTGTAAAAGTCCTCTCTGAACCTTCATCCGTGATTTTGATGTGGCCATATGGTGATACTTTCGTAACCATGAAAGGTCCGGACCACCTTGACTTGAGTTTTCCTGGGAACAGCCTTAATTTAGAATTGTAAAGGAGTACTCGCTGCCCCTTTTCGAAACTCCTGGGCGCAAGATGCATGTCATGTTTTCTCTTTGCCTTTTCTTTATACATCTTAGTGTTTTCATAGGCTTGTGACCTGAATTCCTCCATCTCTTGCAGTTGTAAGATCCTTTTTGCACCAGCAGCAATGCTGTCAAAATTTAGTATCTTGATAGCCCAGAGAGCTTTGTGTTCCAGCTCCAGTGGTAAATGACAAGCCTTCCCATAGACCAGTTGATATGGAGACATTCCACGTGGAGTTTTGAATGCTGTTCTGTATGCCCAAAGAGCATCATCCAGCTTCTTCGACCAATCCTTTCTAGATGCACCCACAGTCTTTTCCAGGATCCTCTTCAGCTCTCTGTTGGATATCTCAGTTTGCCCACTTGTTTGAGGATGGTAAGGTGTGGCTACTTTGTATTTTACCCCATATAGTAGGAGGAGAGCTTCTAGTGGTTTGTTACAAAAGTGGCTCCATCCATCACTGATGAGGGCTCTTGGGACTCCAAACCGGCTAAAGATATTCTTCCTGAGGAAGTTCATGACTACCTTGTTATCATTAGTTGGGGTTGCAATAGCCTCTACCCACTTGGAAACATAATCCACTGCTACCAGGATGTACTTGTTTGCATATGAGGTTGGGAATGGTCCCATGAAATATATTCCCCACACATCAAACAGTTCCAGTTCCAAGATGAAATTTTGTGGCATGGCGTTTCTTTTGGGCAGGTTTCCAGATCTTTGGCATTCATTGCAGCTTTTTACTAGTTCCTTGGCATCCTTGAAAAGGGTGGGCCAAAAGAATCCGCTTTGTAACACCTTTGCTGCAGTTCTGTCCCCTCCAAAGTGCCCGCCATAACATGAACCGTGGCAATTCCACAGGACTTCTCTTCCTTCTTCTTCGGAAACACATCTTCTAAGGATTCCATCTGAACATTTCTTGAAGAGATATGGCTCGTCCCAGACAAAGTATTTTGCATCATTCATGAGCTTCCTTTTTTGATGTTTATTGATCCCTGGAGGTAATGCCCCAGTTGCGTTGAAATTTGCAATATCTGCAAACCATGGTGCTTTGTGAACTGTCATTAACTGCTCATCAGGGAAGAGCTCGTTCACATTTGTATCATTTCCTCCACCTTGATCATGAGGGATTCTGGATAGGTGATCTGCCACCTTGTTCTCCACTCCTTTCTTGTCTCTGATTTCAATATCAAATTCCTGCAACAATAAGATCCACCTTATTAGTCTTGGCTTTGATTCTTGGTTGGCAAACAAATATTTAAGTGCTGTGTGATCTGTAAAGACAATCACTTTAGCACAAATGAGGTATGATCTAAATTTGTCAAATGCAAAAACTATTGCTAGCAACTCCTTTTCAGTAGTGGTATAATTTCTTTGAGTTTCATTAAGGACTTTGCTAGCATAGTATATCACACAAACTAAGTTATCTTTCCTTTGTCCTAACACTGCCCCAACTGCAAAATCAGATGCATCACACATCAATTCAAATGGTAGGTTCCAATCAGGTGGGGAAATGATAGGAGCAGAGGATAACCTCATTTTCAAATGTGCAAATGCTAGCATGCATGTTTCATCAAAGATAAATGGTGTATCAGATACAAGGAGATTGCTTAAGGGCTTGGCTATCTTTGAAAAATCTGTAATGAACCTTCTGTAAAAACCAGCATGCCCTAAAAAACTCCTAATTGCCTTGACATCACTGGGTGGGGGTAGTTTTTCAATAAGTTCTACTTTAGCTCTATCAACCTCAATGCCTTGGTGAGAGACCTTGTGACCAAGGACTATTCCTCCTGTCACCATGAAGTGGCATTTTTCCCAGTTCAAGACTAAATTGGTCTCTTGGCATCTTTTCAATACCAAGGCGAGGTGATGTAGGCAACTAGGAAAGGAATCTCCGAATACCGAGAAATCATCCATAAAAACTTCAATGAATTTTTCTATCATATCTGAAAAGATAGAAAGCATGCAGCGTTGGAAAGTTGCAGGTGCATTACATAGCCCAAATGGCATGCGCCTATAGGAAAACACTCCATACGGACAAGTAAATGAGGTTTTCTCTTGGTCTCTTGGATCAACCACTATTTGGTTATATCCTGAATAACCGTCGAGAAAATAATAATATGCGTGCCCTGCAAGTCTCTCCAACATCTGATCCATGAATGGAAGGGGAAAATGGTCTTTTCGTGTAGCCTCATTGAGTTTTCTGTAGTCTATGCACATCTGCCATCCTGTGACGGTCCTTGTAGGTATGAGTTCATTCTTCTCATTGGTAACCACAGTGATTCCTCCCTTCTTGGGCACAATATGTATGGGGCTAACCCAAGGGCTGTCCGAAATTGGGTATATGACCCCTCCTTGCCAAAGCTTCATAACCTCTTTCTGTACCACTTCCTTCATGATTGGGTTCAGCCTTCTTTGGGATTGAATGGATGGCTTAGCATCATCTTCCAACAGTATTTTATGCATGCATATGGCTGAACTGATTCCCTTCAAGTCAGCAAGGGTCCATCCAATGGCATCCTTATGCTCCCGTAGCACCTTGAGTAGCTCGTCCTCTTGATCTTGACTGAGGGATGAATTTATGATCACTGGGTAGTTTTTATTTTCTCCTAGATATGCATATTTGAGAGTGGGTGGCAGTGCTTTGAGTTCAAGTTTGGGTACTTCTGACTTTTCGTTCCCATCCTTTGGTGCATCTGGTATATGTATTTCTGCTGTGGCCACCTCTTCACTTAATTCAGATTCTTCCTCCACCAATCTCTCGTCCTTCTTAGTCATTAGCTCCTTCAAAAACTTGGCATAGAGTGGCATTTGTTCTATGGCTTCAGCAAAAGGTATGTTGATTTGTAGTTTCTTGAAGATTTCCAAAAATCTCAAGAACTGGTTGTCATCTTCCTTTTTCTTCAATAGCTGGGGATATGGAGCTCTTGAGATGTTCAGTTATGGCATCCCTTTTTCTTTCTGCAGACTTGGCGTGGGAGGTTGAACTCCATCTTGCTCTTGTCTCTTTTCATTTGAGCCTTCTTCTTGTGATTTTTGGGGTAGTTCCTTCAGTTCCTTCCTACTCCTAAGTGTGATAGCTTCACACTCCTCCCTTTTGCTTGAATTGGCATCATAGCAAAGTTTGTGGTTAGGAAGCTGCTTAAATAGATAGCTGATTTGTGTTTCCAGTTTCTTGATGGCAGCATTTTGATTCTGCATGTTTGACTGCACTTCCTCTCTGAATGCTTTACTGTTTTGAATGTCTTTGCATACTCCTTCAATTAAGGTTTCGATCTTAGAGAGCTTGTCATCAATTGATGGGTGATTCAGAGCAGATGTGCTGTTTTGGTCTTGATAGGCGTGTGGAGAAGTGTTGTTGTGGGGGTTGTAATGTCTCTGGTCTTGGTTTTGATCTTGCTCACTTCCCCACCCAAAGTTTGGGTGATTTCTCCACCCAGGATTGTAGGTCTTGGAGTATGGATCATAGTTTTTCCTTGGTGAATTCCCAATGTAGTTGGCTTACTCCTGACTACCCTCTGCTTCTTCATTCACTCCTTCTTGGGTTGTTGATGAAGTTGAGATTGCTGTTACTTGGTTCCTCTCCATCTTCTTGGTGAGGTCAGCCAGCTACTGGGTAATGAGCTTGTTTTGGGCCAACAGAGCATCTACATTGTTTAGCTCCATTACTCCTCTTGTGTTCCCTCTTTCGGAAGCATAGAAGTAGTCGTTCTCTGCTACTGTTTCAATAACATCTATGGCTTCCTCAATAGTCTTCTTCTAGTTCAAAGATCCTCCGGATGAATGGTCTACGGCCTTCTTTGACTCATAAGAGAGCCCTTCATAGAAAATGTGCAGCTGCACCCATTCGTTGAACATATCTGGTGGGCACCTCCATGTTAGGTCTTTAAACCTCTCCCATGCTTCATATAGAGTCTCACCATCTTGTTGCCTGAAATTTTGGACCTCAGCTCTCAGCCTATTGATTCGTTGAGGAGGGTAAAATCTTGCTAAGAATTTGTTCACCACGTCTTCCCAAGTTGTCAAGCTTTCCCTTGGGAAAGATTCCAGCCACTTGGCTGCTTTGTCCCTAAGTGAGAATGGAAACAAGAGCAGTCTATAGGTTTCAGGATGAACACCATTAGACTTCACTGTGTCACATATTCTCAAGAAGGTGGTCAAATGTTGATTGGGGTCTTTGATGGGATATTTTCGTAGAGAAACGAATTTCTCAAAAACACCCAAATCTAACCGGCAAGTGCACCGGGTCGCATCAAGTAATAATAACTCACGGGAGTGAGGTCGATCCCACAGGGATTGAAGGATTGAGCAATTTTTAGTTTAGTGGTTGATTTAGTCAAGCGAATCAAGATTTGGTTGAGTGATTTGTGATTTGCAGAAATTAAATTGCATGGAAAGTAAAGGGAATGGGTAAATTTCATGAAATTAAAGAGAGCAAGAAATTAAAGTGCTGAATCTTAAAGAACAAGAAATTAAATGGCAGAAACTTAGAATGCAAGAAATGTAAATTGCGGAATCTTAAAGTGCAAGAAATGTAAACGGCTGGAATTGTAAAGGGAATTGGGGATTGGATTTGCAGAATTTAAACAAGGAAAAGTAAATTGCATCAAACAGAAAAGTAAAAGAGTGTTTGGGTTGAATCGGATCTGAAGCAAAACAAGTAAATGAACATGAAAAGCAAAAACAGAATGTAAATTGGAATTTCAGATCTCAGGGGTCCAGAGACTAGAAAACCAGGTCTAGATCTCACTACCTTCCTTAATCCAACAAGAACAATTGCAAGGGAAAAGTAAATTGCAAAGAAAGTAGATGAAGAACAATTAACCGAAACTGAAATTCAATTAAGCAGTAAATAAACAGAGAGTTCCAAGGATGAGATTGAAACAGAATTTCTTCAATTCTTCAACCCAAGATCCAAGACAGTTGTAATTGAAATTGAAAGCAATAAAACTCAGAGGAAGAGAATGGAATTCTCCTTCCCCGAAACTAAGAAATTAAAGATCACTCAATATCCAAAGCTCTCCGAAAACTATTATGAAAACTCAAAAGGAAAGCTCTCTTAAGAACTTGAATTCTATCCTATTTATACACTTTCTTCAAATGATCTTCAAGCCTTGAGTTGGGCCTTTGCTCTTGGTTGAATTGGGTTGAGAGAGGCCTTGGTTGATTGCTCTTGGAGTTTGGAGAGGAACCAAAGTGAACCAAGTGAACCGGGTTGGAGTTTTGCAAAAGTTTGAGTAAAAGTTTGACCAAAAGTTTGAGGCAAACTTTTGGTCCAACTTTTCATATCAGCCCCCATATTTTGCTGATACCAACGTTGGTGCAAAAGTTAGTGGTCTAACTTTTGCTCCAACATTGGCCTTCCTTAGTGCACTTATGGCGCCAACGTTAGCCCAAAAGTTAGGGGCTAACGTTGGCGCAAACCTTTGCTCCCCCTTTGTGTTTTTCATGTGCCAACGTTAGCCTCAAAGTTAGGGGCTAACGTTGGGGCTAACTTTTCACCCAAAAGTTTGTGCAAAAGTTTGAGGCTAACTTTTGGTCCAACTTTTCATATCAGCCCCCATGTTTTGCTGATACCCACGTTGGTGCAAAAGTTAGGGGTCTAACTTTTGCTCCAACGTTGGCCTTCCTTAGTGCACTTATGGCGCCAACGTTAGCCCAAAAGTTAGGGGCTAACGTTGGGGCTAACTTTTCACCCAAAAGTTTGTCCAAAAGTTTGAGGCTAACTTTTGGTCCAACTTTTTGCTTCCTGGTTCATTTTCACTTATTCCATTGTCCTCTTTTTACTCCTAGCCATTCCTTCTTGCTTCAACCTTTCTCCAAGCTTTCTTCACCTATCATTAATCAACCAAACACATCAAAGCTATGCTTAAAATTATGAGATATTCATTTTATCATAATATGTGACAATTATAGCATAAAACCTCATGAAATAGCATGAATTCATACATGGTCGATTCAATCAGAGGAAGCATGAAAATTTACCCAAATTAGCTTACTTGTAGCTCAAGAAAGTGCATAATTTAATTGAAAACAAAAGAAAAAGGCTAGTGAAACTAGGCTAAGATGACTTGTCATCACAACACCAAACTTAAAGCTTGCTTGTCCCCAAGCAAGAAATGAATTATGCTCATAGGTTCTTTCACTTAAGACGGATTGAAGAACAACTTGTCAGGTCCTGTAAGTGAAGTGATCAAGTGTCAATGGGGTGAACTCTAAATCATATGCTCTTGCAAGGGCTTCAGTGCTCACTAGTCCTCGCATATTGGGAGTCTTAGGTCTTAGGATTTTCATCCAAATGGTATCATGGAGATCTCTTTATATGTAGCTTTACTCCTCATCATCATCATCACTGATCCACACATTCCTCTTTCATCTCTTTGGTTGATGATGTTTAATCCTTCCAAAAGTTTGTATGGTATCCTGCAGTGATTTTGAAAGTTGCTTGTTCCCTAAGCACTTGAAAAATGGTTAGCATGCATGATTTATTTGTGGGCTTTTGTACTTACTTTGGTGTGGGAACACCAAACTTAGTACCCCGCCAATGGTTCTTGTTCATCAAACTAACCAGATGTGAAACTCTTTTTCTTTTTCAAAAGTAACAAAACTGAAAACTAAAGAATAGCAAAATAGTTAACTAGTTTATATAACTGCTTGAAGCTAGCATTATGCAGAAATTGAGAATATGTTTTTAAATGAGATTTTGGTGGAACACCAAACTTAGAATTCTGCATTCTCCTTTAGATTGTTTTGGTGTGTAACACCAAACTTAGCTTCTTGCATTATAGATTTGGGTTGAATCGGATCTGAAGCAAAACAAGTAAATGAACATGAAAAGCAAAAATAGAATGTAAATTGGAATTTCAGATCTCAGGGGTCCAGAGACAAGAAAACCAGGTCTAGATCTCACTACCTTCCTTAATCCAACAAGAATAATTGCAAGGGAAAAGTAAATTGCAAAGAAAGTAGATGAAGAACAATTAACCGAAACTGAAATTCAATTAAGCAGTAAATAAACAGAGAGATCCAAGGATGAGATCGAAACAGAATTTCTTCAATTCTTCAACCCAAGATCCAAGACAGTTGTAATTGAAATTGAAAGCAATAAAACTCAGAGGAAGAGAATGGAATTCTCCTTCCCCGAAACTAAGAAATTAAAGATCACTCAATATCCAAAGCTCTCCGAAAACTATTATGAAAACTCAAAAGGAAAGCTCTCTTAAGAACTTGAATTCTATCCTATTTATACACTTTCTTCAAATGATCTTCAAGCCTTGAGTTGGGCCTTTGCTCTTGGTGGAATTGGGTTGAGAGAGGCCTTGGTTGATTGCTCTTGGAGTTTGGAGAGGAACCAAAGTGAACCAAGTGAACCGGGTTCGAGTTTTGCAAAAGTTTGAGTAAAAGTTTGACCAAAAGTTTGAGGCAAACTTTTGGTCCAACTTTTCATATCAGCCCCCATATTTTGCTGATACCCATGTTGGTGCAAAAGTTAGGGGTCTAACTTTTGCTCCAACGTTGGCCTTCCTTAGTGCACTTATGGCGCCAACGTTAGCCCAAAAGTTAGGGGCTAACGTTGGCTAGTTCGCTTGCTTTACTCCTCATCATCATCATCACTGATCCACACATTCCTCTTTCATCTCTTTGGTTGATGATGTTTAATCCTTCCAAAAGTTTGTATGGTATCCTGCAGTGATTTTGTGCAAAACTTGATGGGGAGATAATCATACCCAAAACCAACAACCATGGCAGAGGAACTCAATTCAAAACAACCCAAGAAACAACCAAAACCACAACCAGCAGCAGACCAACCAAAACCCCTACAGAAAACCTCAAAACAACTACCCCAACCCCAATCAGTACCAATCCAATAACCAACCCACCAACCAAAATGCCTATCATCCACCACCCACATCTCATAACCCACCTCAAGTATCACCTGAAGCCCAGAGAATCACTAACTTGTAGGCCGTGATAGAAAAAATGTTGAAACACTAGGAAATGGTAACCAAGAATCAGGAAGCATCCCTGAAAAGCCTAGAGAGACAGATGGGGCAAATCTCCAAGCAGATTTCTCTTGAGAGACCTTCAAGCTCACTGCCGAGTGACACAATCCCAAATCCTAAGGAAGAATGCAAGGCAATACAATTAAGGAGTGGGAGAACATTGATGAGCAACAATGACAGTACTAAGAAGCAAGTAGAGAGCAGCAAAAGACCAATAGAAGAGGAACAGACAACACACACAGAGGAAGCCAATGATGATGATGCAATGGCAAGCAAGGAAGCTTCAAAGCAAACTCAGGCAAAGGAGGAACAATCAAAAATTCCGAAAAAAGGGAATGAAGCAGTTGAAGAGCCAACCAAGAATCAAAAGCAGCAAATTCCAACAGAGGGGCTTTCCAAAGGTGACAAAGTGCAACTGATATATCAACAGCTGGGGGCAAACCAACAAACTGAGGACTACTACACTGTCAGCAACATACTCTCATTAGAGCATGCTGAAATTGAACACCAGGGAACAAAGAAAAGGATCACAGTCAGGGTTGACAAATTGAGGCTCTACAAGCACCAACCACCATAAAAGAAAGCCTCAATGTCAAGCTAATGACAATAAAAGAGCGCTCCATGGGAGGCAACCCATGATTTACGATTCATGTCATTTTAAATTCAATAAGTTATGATCATTTGAGCATGAATTCTTTTCTCTTTTCATGAACATGTCCATTGACTGCATGCACTGTTTTGAAACATATGCTGAGAATTCTAAGTTTGGTGTGCCTTTAAGCACACTAAACCAAAGTTACAAATGATTCCGTTTTGCAAGCTTAGAGTGTCTTGACAAAGCATATGGCCAAACACTAAAGTTTGGTGTCCACATAGCTTCATGAAAATTAGAATTTCATGCATCAATAATCATACAATTGTTGTTTTCCAAAATCTTATAAATGGAAAAATTCTTATTCGGTAATGAAGGCATCAATTGTGATGTACCCTTTGACAAGAAACAAGTTTGGTGTTCATCAAACTTTGATGCACCGATTTAGGGACACAATTGACCCTTCATGAAAAAAAAAAAAAAGAGAAAAAGAAAATTAGGATGAAAGCAATTCTTATAAACATTTAACTAAGAGTGACATTGGGATTTCACTAATTGGAGGAAGAGACACAATTTCTTCATACATGATCAAACATTAAGTTTGGTGTCCTCCAAAGATGAGTCACAGTTCAATCGGATATAAGAATTGATGATTCATATAATATTAATAAAAGGAATACTCTTGCCACAGTTGGACAAAACTAATGTATGTTGTGATGACTAGGTGGTCAAAGAATCTTCAATGAAAGAGACAAGACAAAGGAAAGCATAGCATGAGGACAAAAGCTCATCACATGCTTCGAAAAAGAAATCTGCCACTCCTTGAGAATGATCACGACAAAGGCAAGTGAAGAAGCAAGCTTTGTCTTCATTCATCCTTACATGCACACCTTTGATCCCCATAGTGTCTAGTTGCATCTTAGCCTTTCATTGCTCAAACGTACCACCTCAAGCCATGCACATGACCGAATCACTCCAACCTTGGAAACTTGATTCCCTTCATCACTCCTCAACATAACAAGCTCGGTTCAACATTTCTCTTGCTTTAAACTCCAACCATTTAAACTTCCCTTCATCATTTCTTGTCATAGCAAGTTCGATCTCAATTTCTTCTTGCTCCAAACACACATCAAATTCTCCAACATTCTTCACACTCCCTCTAACCTCACAAAACTCAACCAACCAAGTGATCATGGCCTCTTCCTCAAGAACCAAACGAAGAAAAGGGAAAGACCCCATGGTGGAGGAAGACACACATGAATATGACTAATGGAGATTCAAGTCTCGGTACCATCAAATGCAAATTGAATGGATGAACGAGAAAAGGATCTATCCTGAAATTCCACTCTTGTTGCCGGATGATGGATGCCAAGAAATGAAGGACAAAATTCGAAAGAGGAGGTGGGAGGAACTTGCATCACCAGCCACCCGAATCAATGCTAATATCATAAGAGAGTTCTATGCAAATGTCTCAAGGCTTGACATGCGTGAGCCCCCAACGTACAAGAGCTATGTACGGGGGGTGGAAGTAGACTTTAGCTCGGATGCAATCAAGAAAGTCTTGGGACTAAAGTCAGTCCGCTTTAGTGAACCGGGATACCAACAAAGATTGAATGAAGATCAGGATTATGATGAGATTGTGAGAGATATTTGTATGGAGAATTCAGAGTGGGAAGGAGATGACAAGAACAAATATAAGTATCTGAAGAGATGTAACCTCACTTCGGAAACCAATGGAAGAAGATGAGCCACACATAGAAGAAGAGCCACAAGAGGAGGAGGAACAGCCGCATTTTTTCCCACATGGCAATATGGATATGACTCAAATGCAGGAAGCTATTGGAAGATTATCACAACAGTACATGAGAATTCAAGAAAGGCAAGAGGAATATTATTCACTATACATGAAAAACCAACAAGCACAAGAAGAACGGGAGCTAAGAATGATGAACAAACAAAGTGAATTCGAGTCAAGATTCCTTGTGATGCAAGAAGAACATGCTTTTCAATCTCATGAATCATTTGGAAAGTTGGAACAAATACAAGCTGAAAATTTGAGGGCTCTCAAAGAGTTCACAACACTCCAAGATGCAAGGTATGAAGTACAAGCCGATTACAACATCAATAGCCAAATCAAAAAGGCAAGAGGAATATTATTCACTATACATGAAAAACCAACAAGCACAAGAAGAACGGGAGCTAAGAATGATGAACAAACAAAGTGAATTCGAGTCAAGATTCCTTGTGATGCAAGAAGAACATGCTTTTCAATCTCATGAATCATTTGGAAAGTTGGAACAAATACAAGCTGAAAATTTGAGGGCTCTCAAAGAGTTCACAACACTCCAAGATGCAAGGTATGAAGTACAAGCCGATTACAACATCAATAGCCAAATC
>NC_029786.2:54259834-54263719 GCF_000816755.2 Arachis ipaensis | reverse complement strand
TGGATATGACTCAAATGCAAGAAGCAATAGGAAGATTGTCACAACAGTACATGAGAATTCAAGAAAGGCAAGAGGAATACCATTCTCTGTACATGAAAAACCAACAAGCACAAGAAGAACGGGAGCTAAGAATGATGAACAAACAAAGTGAATTGAGTTAAGATTCCTTGTGATGCAAGAAGAACATGCTTTTCAATCTCATGAATCATTTGGAAAGTTGGAATAAATGCAAGCTGAAAATTTGAGGGCTCTCAAAGAGTTCAGAACACTCCAAGATGCAAGGTATGAAGTACAAGCCGATTACAACATCAATAGCCAAATCAAACTAAACTATATTGGAGAACATTTGCACAACATGGATCCGGCTTTCCCAACTTTTGATGAATTCTTCAAAAAGAGAAGTGAGGTAGAGGTAAGCAATACTATGAGACTTGAAGATAGAGTAGAGGAGGCTATGAATAAGGCTGGATTCTGGCGAGGCCAACAGACAACAAACACGGATGGTGGCAACACTAGCAACCAAGTGTATGAAAGGAGAAAGAAAAAGCATGACAAATGAAAGGTGGACTTGCTCCTTGTTCATCACTACAAAGAAAAAAAAAACATGCATTCTATCTGTTTTAAGTTGTCTTTACATCTTTAAGTAGTTTTTTTTTATCAATAATCTTTGCATTATGTTTGTTTCAAAATAAGTAAGCTAGTCTATGTGTGTGCTTGTGCGTTTACTTTCACTTAGCAAAAAGCATGTTTTATCCCCTGCATCTTTAAGTTCAATAAAAGAAATGTTTGAATGTGAAGTAAGATGGTCTTTGTTAGATAAGAAGTAGAATAAAAGTAAGTGGTGGTATATGTGTGATTGTATAATAGCTCACTTTTAGTGAATAAAGAGCCAGGATATCTCCTTCTAAGTATAGAGTGGCCTACTGTCTATGAATCTCAATCAAATAAAAATCCTTGGTTAGAAAGAAAAACAAAAAGAAAAAAAAAAGGGAAGTGGCAGAACAAAAGAAAAACAAAAAGAAACAAAGCTGGACACCAATAGCTTGAACTTTAGAATATATGCCTGTGGTGTCTTTGTATTAGGATCTGCTTGGATTATTAAGCTCTTTGGAGTGCATTAACACTTGATGACTTGGGTTAACTAACCCGGGATCATCGGCTGAAAGTCCACTATCAAGAGCAACCTAATTACAAGGCATTTAGCAGCCCAAAGAGGTGCTGGGCATCAATGTTCTAAAAAGGAATGTGAGCCAAGTGTCTATAGTGAATAATGTGTCAAGTATAAAGAAAAGGAAATGAACTTGCTACACATGACACTCAATTAAAGCTTATGAACAAAGTAATAGCCAAGGATAAAGGAATAATGAGAGGTCATAGCAGTATGTTACTTGAAGCTGGAAGGAGGCTTTCTAGGCTTAAGAGTCAATAAGAGGTGAGTGTGTACATATCCACATAAAACCCCATGAACTAGAGAATTGAAGAACTTCTGTTTCAATCTCACCTTGGGATCTTGTTTAATTTTCTGCTTAATTGAATTTCAGTTTCGGTTAATTGTTCTTCATCTACTTTCTTTGCAATTTACTTTTCCCTTGCAATTGTTCTTGTTGGATCAAGGAAGGTAGTGAGATCTAGACCTGGTTTTCTAGTCTCTGGACCCCTGAGATCTGAAATTCCAATTTACATTCTGTTTTTGCTTTTCATGTTCATTTACTTGTTTTGCTTCAGATCCGATTCAACCCAAACACTCTTTTACTTTTCTGTTTGATGCAATTTACTTTTCCTTGTTTAAATTCTGCAAATCCAATCCCCAATTCCCTTTACAATTCCAGCCGTTTACATTTCTTGCACTTTAAGATTCTGCAATTTACATTTCTTGCGTTCTAAGTTTCTGCCATTTAATTTCTTGTTCTTTAAGATTCAGCACTTTAAATTTCAGTTCTCTTTAATTTCATGCAATTTACCCATTCCCTTTACTTCCCATGCAATTTAATTTCTGCAAATCACAAATCACTCAACCAAATCTTGATTCGCTTGACTAAATCAACCACTAAACTAAAAATTGCTCAATCCTTCAATCCCTGTGGGATCGACCTCACTCCCGTGAGTTATTATTACTTGATGCGATCCGGTGCACTTGCCGGTTAGATTTGGGTGATTTTGAGAAATTCGTTTCTCTACGAAAATATCCCATCAAGTTTTTGGCGCCGTTGCCGGGGATTGATTAGATTGATAATGATTAAGTGAGGTGGTGATCTAGATCTAGCATTTTTTTTTATTTTCTGTTCTTTTAATTTTCAATTAACCCACTAACTGTTTGAATTTTTGCTTAAGCTAACTAAAACTTCATTCTAGCAATAGATTGAAGTGTCACTGGTTTGTGTGTTTCTTATGTTCTGCTTGTATGTCAGGTACAAGAAGAAATACACCCATCTTTCATGAACAAGACGAAAGAACTCTGAGAAGGTTAAGAAGAGCGGAAAGAGGGAAAAATATTGTTGGAGAAGAGGAATCAGAAGAAGAATTCCAAGATATGGAGGAACATTCAACCAATCCACCAGGTGAAGCAGATAACAACAATAACAATCCACCCCAGAGGAGAGTTCTGGCCTCCTATACCTTTGCAAATGCTAGACATTGTGGAAGCAGCATTCCAATAACCAACTCACCAACCAAAATGCCTATCATCCACCACCCACATCTCATAACCTACCTCAAGTATCACCTGAAGCCCAGAGAATCACTAACTTGGAGGCCGTGATAGACAAAATGTTGAAACACCAGGAAATGGTAACCAAGAATCAGGAAGCATCCCTGAAAAGCCTAGAGAGACAGATGGGGCAAATCTCCAAGCAGATTTCTCTTGAGAGACCTTCAAGCTCACTGCGGAGTGACACAATCCCAAATCCTAAGGAAGAATGCAAGGCAATACAATTAAGGAGTGGGAGAACATTGATGAGCAACAATGACACTACTAAGAAGCAAGTAGAAAGCAGCAAAAGACCAATAGAAGAGGAACAGCCAACACACACAGAGGAAGCCAATGATGATGATGCAATGGCAAGCAAGGAAGCCTCAAAGCAAACTCAAGCAAAGGGGGAACAACCAAAAATTCCAAAAAAAGGGAATGAAGCAGTTGAAGAGCCAACCAAGAATCAAAAGCAACAAGTAGAGAAAACCTTTGTACCTCCACTGCCATATCCCCAGAGGTTCAACAAAGAAACCAAGGACCAGCATTTTCACAAGTTCCTTGAAACCTTCAAAAAGCTGGAAATCAATATTCCTTTTGCTGAAGCACTTGAGCAAATGCCTCTGTATGCCCAGTTTTTGAAGGAGCTTATCAACAAGAAAAGGAGTTGGCTTGAGAAAGAAACCGTGTTACTCACCGAGGAATGCAGTGCTTTGATTCAAAGGGGCATTCCACCAAAACTCAAGGATCCAGGAAGCTTTGTAGTCTCATGCACCATTGGCAGAATAATTCTCAACAAAGCTCTATGTGACCTTGGTGCCAGCATCAACTTAATGCCCCTCTCAATGATGAGAATACTTGCTATAGAAGAGCTTAAACCCACCAGGATGTCATTGGTCATGGCTGACAGATCAATCAAAACACGCACTGGAATTGTGGAAAATCTGTTGGTAAAGGTTGGGGAGTTTATTTTCCCAGTAGATTTTGTGATTTTGGATACTGAAGAGGAAGGAAACAATTCAATCATTTTAGGAAGGCCATTTCTAGCCACAGCAAGAGCCACTATTGATGTAGAAAAAGGAGAAATGATCTTCAGGGTCCACAATGAACAAATGGTCATAAACATCTTCAAGTCAATGCAACACATTCCTGAGCAAGAGGATTATGTGAGAGTGGACATGATAGAGAGTTTGGTGGAA
>NC_029786.2:54257787-54258756 GCF_000816755.2 Arachis ipaensis | reverse complement strand
ATCATGTCATATATTATGCAAGTAAAGTGTTGAATGAGGCCCAAAGAAATTACACCACAACGGAGAAGGAGTTGCTATCTGTAGTTTATGCTTTTGATAAGTTTAGATCATACTTAATAGGATCCAAAGTTGTGGTTTATACTGACCATGTTGCACTTAAGTATTTGATGTCAAAACAGGATGCTAAACCAAGACTTATCAGGTGGATATTACTCTTACAAGAGTTTGACATTGAGGTAAGAGATAGGAAGGGCACTGAAAACCGGGTTACTGACCATTTGTCGAGGCTACCACATGAAACAATTCAACAAGCATCTCAGCCCATGAACGAAAGCTTCCCAGATGAGCACCTTTTGCAGATCCAGCAAGCACCCTGGTTTGCTGACATAACAAACTACAAAGTGGGAAGAAAGATACCTCAAGACTTTTCTAAGCAACAAGTGAAGAAGTTAATCAATGAAGGAAAGAAATTCTTATGGGATGAACCCTTCCTGTTCAAGAGATGTTCTGATGGAGTAATTAGAAGGTATGTCCCTGAGAGTGAAATGAGGGATATCTTGTGGCACTGTCATGGTTCAGCTTATGGTGGACACTTTGGCCCAGAGAAGACAGCTGCAAAGATATTGCAAAGCGGCTTCTATTGGCCAACTATTTTCAAGGATGCCAGAGAATATGTCCACCAATCTAATGAATGCCAGAAAGCAGGAGGATTAACAAGAAGGAATGAGATGCCTCAAAATTTCATCTTGGAACTGGAATTATTTGATCTATGGGGAATTGATTTCATGGGGCCCTTTCCCCCTTCCTATTCTTTCAGATACATCTTAGTCGCAGTGGAATATGTCTCAAAGTGGGTGGAAGCCATAGCTACTACCACTTGTGATGCATAGATTGTCCTCCAATTCCTTAAAAAGCACATTTTCACAAGATATGGAGTGCCCAAGAGTCTTATCAGTGATGGTGGAAGTC
>NC_029786.2:54233261-54238361 GCF_000816755.2 Arachis ipaensis | reverse complement strand
TATACAAGGAAAGAGCTAAGAGGTGGCATGACAAAAAAATCACAAAGAAGGAATTCAAACCAGGACAACAAGTGCTCCTGTGTAATTCAAGGCTTAAGATTTTCCCTGGCAAACTGAAGTCAAAATGGACTGGTCTATACTTGGTGACAAAGGTTTTTCCTTATGGGAGCATTGAACTGCTAGATGAAGCAACAAAGAATCAATTCACAGCAAATGGTCACAAGCTGTACTTGGGAGGACAATGGGATAAGGAAAAAGAGGTCCAGAACCTACAGCCTTCTTGAAAGGAATCGAAGGATGTCAAGCTAATGACAATAAAAGAGCGCTTGTTGGGAGGCAACCCAACCTGAGGTAGTTTCCTTTTCATAGCCTTTTTAATAAAAATGTTGAATAATTGATATGTATTGCAAGGAGCTAAGTTTGGTGTTGCACACCAAAAACAACTTAAAGGAGAATGGAGGATTCTAAGTTTGGTGTTCCACCAAAACCTCATTCAAAAGCACATTCTAATCTCCTGCACATTGTTAGCTCCAAGCAATCGAACAGATTATTCAACCACTTAACTGCTTTTTAGTCTTAACTTCATAACTTTTAGCAAGGATACAAGATTTTGCCTAGAGTTAACCTGTTGTACCCAGAGAAGTGGCAAGAGCTTAAGTTTGGTGTCCCCACACAAAATTAAATCCACAAGCCACACTCAACTCATGCATACTAACTGGTCATCTAAGGGCTTAAGAAGCAAGCAACTGTTGAGAATTATGCAGGGAATTCACCACCAGTTGAAGACACTATGCATCATAACTCAAAAGGGCACAACAGAAGGAAGGACAAAGGAACTGCAAACCAATAGGTTGTATTTACACTTAACTCTTGCTGTTGAAAAATACTTTGACTTGTGTTTTGTTAAAGTGTTCATCTAATACAAGTAGAATCAATCTTAGAATAAGTAATCTAGTCTATGTGTGTGCTTGTGTGTTTACTTTCACTTAGCAAAAAGCATGTTTTGTCCCCTGCATCTTTAAGTTCAATAAAAGAAATGTTTGAATGTGAAGTAAGATGGTCTCTGTTAGATAAGAAGTAGAATAAAAGTAAGTGGTGGTATGTGTGTGATTGTATAATAGCTCACTTTTAGTGAATAAAGAGCCAGGATATCTCCTTCTAAGTATAGAGTGGCCTACTGTCTATGAATCTCAATCGAATAAAAATCCTTGGTTAGAAAGAAAAACAAAAAGAAAAAAAAAAGGGAAGTGGCAGAACAAAAGAAAAACAAAAAGAAATGTGGCATTTCTCCCAGTTCAAAACTAAATTAGTTTCTTGGCACCGTTTTAAGACAAGGGTTAAATGGTTTAGACAAGCATTGAAATTATCACCAAAAACAGAGAAGTCATCCATGTAGACTTCTAAAAACTTTTCGACCATATCAGAGAAAATGGAGAGCATACACCTTTGAAATGTGGCAGGGGCGTTGCAGAGCCCAAAGGGCATCCTCCGGTATGCAAAGACTCCAAATGGACATGTAAAGGCAGTTTTCTCTTGGTCCTTGGGGTCCACCATGATTTGATTATACCCAGAATATCCGTCCAAAAAGCAATAATGGGCATGGCCGGCCAACCTTTCCAGCATCTGATCAATGAATGGGAGAGGGAAATGATCCTTCCTGGTGGCATCATTCAATCTTCTATAGTCTATGCACATCCTCCACCCAGTCACTGTTCTAGTAGGGATCAACTCATTCTTCTCATTAGTGATGACCGTCATTCCTCCTTTCTTTGGTACAACTTGAACTGGGCTTACCCATGGGCTGTCAGATATTGGGAAGATTATCCCTGCATTCCACAACTTCATTACTTCCTTCTGGACAACTTCTTTCATTGTGGGATTTAGCCTTCTTTGTGGTTGAACCACTGGTTTGGAATTATCTTCTAAGAGGATCTTATGCATACATACTGCAGGGCTGATTCCCTTCAGGTCGTCAATGGTCCATCCTAAATCATCTTTGTGAGCTTTGAGTACATCAAGAAGTTCTCCTTCTTCCTTCTTTGTCAGGGATGAATTAATGATCACTGGGAAGCTCTCCGATGTGCCAAGGAATGCATATTTGAGATGGGTGGGTAATGGTTTCAGTTCTTGTTTTCGTACTTCTTCCTTCTTGACTTGTTTTTCATCTTGCTCAATGGAAATCTCAGCTACTTGTTCCTTTGTTGCCCCTTGATTTCATTCTTGCTCTTGAGGACTTTCTTCCAGCATTTCTTCCACCAAACTCTCTATCATGTCCACTCTCACATAATCCTCTTGCTCAGGAATGTGTTGCATTGACTTGAAGACGTTTATGACCATTTGTTCATTGTGGACCCTGAAGATCATTTCTCCTTTTTCTACATCAATAGTGGCTCTTGCTGTGGCTAGAAATGGCCTTCCTAAAATGATTGAATTGTTTCCTTCCTCTTCAGTATCCAAAATCACAAAATCTGCTGGGAAAATAAACTCCCCAACCTTTACCAACAGATTTTCCACAATTCCAGTGGGTGTTTTGATTGATCTGTCAGCCATGACCAATGACATCCTAGTGGGTTTAAGCTCTTCTATAGCAAGTTTTCTCATCATTGAGAGGGGCATTAAGTTGATGCTGGCACCAAGGTCACATAGAGCTTTGTTGAGAATTATTCTGCCAATGGTGCATGAGACTACAAAGCTTCTTGGATCCTTGAGTTTTGGTGGAATGCCCCTTTGAATCAAAGCACTGCATTCCTCGGTGAGTAACACGGTTTCCTTCTCAAGCCAACTCCTTTTCTTGTTGATAAGCTCCTTCAAAAACTTGGCATACAGAGGCATTTGCTCAAGTGCTTCAGCAAAAGGAATATTGATTTCCAGCTTTTTGAAGGTTTCAAGGAACTTGTGAAAATGTTGGTCCTTGGTTTCTTTGTTGAACCTCTGGGGATATGGCAGTGGAGGTACAAAGGTTTTCTCTACTTGTTGCTTTTGATTCTTGGTTGGCTCTTCAACTGCTTCATTCCCTTTTTTTGGAATTTTTGGTTGTTCCCCCTTTGCTTGAGTTTGCTTTGAGGCTTCCTTGCTTGCCATTACATCATCATCATTGGCTTCCTCTGTGTGTGTTGGCTGTTCCTCTTCTATTGGTCTTTTGCTGCTTTCTACTTGCTTCTTAGTAGTGTCATTGTTGCTCATCAATATTCTCCCACTCCTTAATTGTATTGCCTTGCATTCTTCCTTAGGATTTGGGATTGTGTCACTCGGCAGTGAGCTTGAAGGTCTCTCAAGAGAAATCTTCTTGGAGATTTGCCCCATCTGTCTTTCTAGGCTTTTCAGGGATGCTTCCTGATTCTTGGTTACCATTTCCTGGTGTTTCAATATTTTGTCTATCACGGCCTCCAAGTTAGTGATTCTCTAGGCTTCAGGTGATACTTGAGGTGGGTTATGAGATGTGGGTGGTGGATGATAGGTATTTTGGTTGTTGGGTTGGTTATTGGATTGGTACTGGTTGGGGTTGGGGTAGTTGTTTTGAGGTTTTCTGTAGGGGTTTTGGTTGGTCTGCTGCTGGTTGTGGTTTTGGTTGTTTCTTGGGTTGTTTTGAATTGAGTTCCTCTGCCATGGTTGTTGGTTTTGGGTATGATTATCTCCCCATCTGAGGTTTGGGTGGTTCTTCCAGGATGGATTGTATGTATCACCATACACTTCATTTGGTCCTTAGTTGTGCATATACTGTACTTGCTCTTGTTGTTGTTCTTCTTGAGTTTCTTCACTCTGTCCCCATGTGGTTGATGGTTGGCTAGTGTTGACTGCTGCAACTTGGAGACTATCAATCCTCTTGGCCATTTGCTCAAATTGTTGTTGAATTTGCTGCTGCATCATCTTGTTTTGAGCCAAGATTGAGTCCACTCCTTCTAGCTCCATTACTCCTCTTCTTTGTGATGGTTGGCGGTTTCTTTGATGAGCAAAGAAATATTGGTTGTTAGCCACCATATCAATGAGATTTTGAGCTTCCTCTGCAGTTTTCATGAGTTGCAAGGAACCTCCAGCTGAGTGGTCAAGTGATTCTTGAGCCTTTAGGGTGAGTCCTTCATAGAAGTTCTGTAGCTTGTCCTACTCAGTGAACATTTCTGGTGGACATTTCCTCAGCAAAGCCTTGTATCTCTCCCATGCTTCATACAGATTTTCAGCATCCTGTTGTGTGAATGTTTGTACTTCGGTTTTCAGCCTGTTAACCCTTTGAGGTGGATAGAATTTGGCTAGAAATTTAGTCACCAAATCATCCCAGCTAGTGATGCTTCCTTGAGGAAAAGTTTCAAGCCATTGTGCGGCCTTGTCCCTTAATGAGAACGGGAACAGCAGAAGCTTGTAGGTCTCAGGATTCACGCCATTGGACTTGACAGTGTCACAAATCCTTAAGAAGGTAGACAGATGTTGATTTGGATCCTCCAATGGTCCTCCCCCAAACGAGCAGTTGTTTTGGACCAATGTGATGAGTTGTGACTTTAATTCAAAGTTATTTGCATTGATATTAGGGGTGAGAATGCTGCTTCCACAATGTCTAGCATTTGCAAAGGTATAGGAGGCCAGAACTCTCCTCTGGGGTGGATTGTTATTGTTGTTATCTGATCCACCTGGTGGATTGGTTGAATGTTCCTCCATATCTTGGAATTCTTCTTCTGATTCCTCTTCTCCAACAATATTTTTCCCTCTTCCCGCTCTTCTTAACCTTCTAAGAGTTCTTTCGTCTTGTTCATGAAAGATGGGTGTATTTCTTCTTGTACCTGACATACAAGCAGAACATAAGAAACACACAAACCAGTGACACTTCAATCTATTGCTAGAATGAAGTTTTAGTTAGCTTAAGCAAAAATTCAAACAGTTAGTGGGTTAATTGAAAATTAAAAGAACAGAAAATAAAAAGAAAAATGCTAGATCTAGATCACCACCTCACTTAATCATTGTCAATCTAATCAATCCCCGGCAACGGCGCCGAAAACTTGATGGGATATTTTTGTAGAGAAACAAATTTCTCAAAAACACCCAAATCTAACCGGCAAGTGCACCGGGTCGCATCAAGTAATAATAACTCACGGGAGTGAGGTCGATCCCACA
>NC_029786.2:54228036-54231851 GCF_000816755.2 Arachis ipaensis | reverse complement strand
GAGTTTTGCAAAAGTTGGACCAAAAGTTTGAGCAAAAGTTAGGGGTCTAACTTTTGCTCCAACTTTTCATATCAGCTACCAAAATCTGCTGATACCAACGTTGGTGCCAAAGTTAGGGGTCTAACTTTGGCCCTATACCCCTTGTATGCCTTGTGGTGTGTGGCGCCAACGTTAGCCACCAAGTTAGGGGGCTAACGTTGGCGCAAACTTTTGCTCCTCCCCTTGTGATTTTCATGTGCCAACGTTAGCCACCAAGTTAGGGGGCTAACGTTGGCGTAAACCTTTGGTGCCCAGGGAGGTTTTCTTCATGCCAACGTTAGCCTCAAAGTTAGGGGGCTAACGTTGGGCCAAACTTTTGGTGCCCAGGGGGGATTTTCATGTGCCAACGTTAGCCTCCAAGTTAGGGGCTAACGTTGGGGCTAACTTTTCACCCAAAAGTTTGTGCAAAAGTTTGAGGCTAACTTTAGGTCCAACTTTTTGCTTCCTGGTTCATTTTCATTTATTCCATTATCTTCTCTTTACTCCTAGCTATTCCTTCTTGCTTCAACCTTTCTCCAAGCTTTCTTCACCTTTCATTAATCAACCAAACACATCAAAGCTATGCTTAAAATCATGAGATATTCATTCTTTCATAATATGTAACAATTATAGTATAAAACCTCATGAAATAGCATGAATTCATACATGGTTGATTCAATCAAAGGAAGCATGAAAATCTACCCAAATTAGCTTACTTGTAGCTCAAGAAAGTGCATCATTCAAGTGAAAACAAAAGAAAAAGACTAGTGAAACTAGGCTAAGATGACTTGTCATCAGTCTTCTTGAACACCTTCTCCAAACGAACAGTTGTTCTAAACAAGGGTGATGAGCTGTGGTTTAAGTTCAAAGTTGTTGGCATGGATTGTTGGCTTTTGGATGCTACTTCCACAATTACCTAGGTTTGGATTGATGTAAGAGCCCAAAACTCTTCTATCCTCCCCAGCATGATTTGCTCTACCTCCTCCCCCATGGTTGTGATCCTCTTCTTTATGATGGTTTTCCATGTTGTCTTCCATGTTTGGTTCAAAGGATTCCTTTTCTTCCTCAGCACCAACCACTTTCTTTCCTCTTGTCTCCCTCCTTAATCTAAGGAAGGTCCTCTCAGGTTCAGAATCGAAGGAAGTTGAAGCCCCGGTTCTTCTCCCTGTCATACAACCATCAAGTGTAAGCAAAAAAAGATAGGTGCAGAGAGTATTTTTTTTTATCAGAATTACTGTTAGCTGTGGGTGATACAATATATCAAATAGTTAGTGGGTTAGCAAACAGAATTGAAAATAACAAAGAAAAACAAAAGAGTAGAGGGGGAAGGGAAGAAGTTTAACTAAAACAGAAAGTAAATCACTCAAACAAAAAATGAATTTCACAAAGTAAAAATGCTCAATCTAGTGATCTTCCAATTTAATCATTGTTGATGCACAATCAATCCCCGGCAACGGCGCCATAAACTTGATGCGAGTGGAAACTGTCTCTCAACAAATTTCCTTCGGCAAGTGTACCGAATTTGTCGTCAAGTAAAAACTCACAATAGAGTGAGGTCGAATCCCACATGGATTGATTGATCAAGCAACTTTAATTAGAAGAATGTTCTAGTTTAGCGAATCCAGAATTTGGATTGAGAGTTGCAGAAAATAAAATGGTGGGAATGTAAATAACAGAAAAGTAAATGCTAGAATTAAAGGACTGGAAGTAAATAACTGAAAATAAATTGCAGAATTATAAATGGGAATGGGGGATGTTGGCCATTCTTTCACTCATCAACGTTAGCTTCCTTAACGTGGAAGTTAACGTGGCTCCTTGGGGGTTGTGTGGTTGCTTCCAACGTTAGTGACAATGTTGGGTGTCACTAACGTGACATGCTTGCTTCTTACGTTAGCTCCCACGTTAACCAAGTTAACGTGGGAGTTAACGTGGTATGTTTCTCCTTAGGCCAACGTTAGTGACAATGTTGAATGTCACTAACGTTGGCATTCCTCCCCCCTTTCTAACGTTAGAGGCCACGTTAACTAAGTTAACGTGGACTCTAACGTGGCCACTTATGAGCATTTGCCAACGTTAGTGACAATGTTAAGTGTCACTAACGTTGGCTCAACTTCCCTTCTCCACGTTAGAGTTCACGTTAACTTAGTTAACGTGACTCTTAACGTGGTCAATGATGGCTTTGAGAGCGTTATTGGCAATCACTTTTCTCATTAACTTTGCAAGTTACCTCCCATTCCTTGCTTCCTTTGGTCCTGAAATCAAGCAATAGAGCGCATCAAAGTTCTAGTCCAAGTCATGGGCAATGCAACATACAATTTGTCACTAAACTTATGCAAAATCCTCATGAAATAATGTAAAATGCACAATGTATGCTTGAATCAAGGTGTAAGTGAATATCTACCCAAAACTAGCTTATTTCCTAAGGAAATGCATGAAACTAACCTAAAAACAGTAAAGAAAAGGTCAGTGAAACTGGCCAAGATGCCCTGGCATCAAGTCATTAATGCATAAATCTTCTTCCGGGTCCACTTGGTGTGTGCTTGGGCTGAGCATTGAAGCTCCCATGTGTAGAGACTTTTCTTGGAGTTAAACGACAGCTTTTGTGCCAGATTGGGCGTTTAACTCCAGCTTTTGTGCCAGTTCTGGAGTTAAACGCCAGAATTCTTGAGCTAACTTGGAACGCCTGTTTGGGCCATCAAATCTCGGGCAAAGTATAGACTATTATATATTGCTGGAAAGCCCAGGATGTCTACTTTCCAACGCAATTAAGAGCGCGCCAATTGGGCTTCTGTAGCTCTAGAAAATCCACTTCGAGTGCAAGAAGGTTAGAATCCAACAGCATCTGCAGTCTTTTTTCAGCCTCTGAATCAGATTTTTGCTCAGGTCCCTCAATTTCAGCCAGAAAATACCTGAAATTACAGAAAAATACACAAACTCATAGTAAAGTCCAAAAGAGTGATTTTTATTTAAAAACTAATAAAAACATAATAAAAACTAACTAAAATATACTAAAAACATACTAAAAACAATGCCAAAAGCGTATAAATTATCCGCTCATCAGTGTTGAACTTCAATGAGTACTTGCATTGTTTGGATATTTTGATATCACTTGGCTTATTTGTGTTATGTGGTTGATGCACAGAAAACTTGTCTCTTAACAAATTTCCTTCGGCAAGTGTACCGAATTTGTCGTCAAGTAAAAACTCACAATAGAGTGAGGTCAAATCCCACAAGGATTGATTGATCAAGCAACTTTAATTAGAGAAATATTCTAGTTGAGCAAATCCCAGATTTGATTTTAGAATTGCAGAAAATAAAATGGTGGGAAGGTAAATGACAGAAAAAGTAAATGCTAGAATTAAAGAACTGAAAGTAAATTACTGAAGTAAATTGCAGAATTGTAAATGGGAATGGGGGAATTGCTCATAAAAGTAAGTAACAGAAAATAAAGAGAATGGGTAAGATCAGAAATGGGGAGTTCATTGGGCTCAGGAGATGTTGCATTCTCCGGATCAATTTCATTTTCATCTCTTCCTCAATCAATGCACTCATTGATCTCCTTGGCAATCTTAAGTAATCGAATTACAATTTCTTGTAATTCAATCTCTCAAATCTTGATCAATAGCCAATTCCTTGGTCAATTGCTCATGAGAAGAGATGAAGTATGGTCACTGATTATACCACATGCATTTCCCAAATCAAGTGTTGAGAGGATTATAGTCACATATTCATCCAAACCCAATTTGGTCTAGCATGAGAAAGAATTTAACTTGATCTCTTCATTCCTCTTTCAAGGT
>NC_029786.2:54225072-54226832 GCF_000816755.2 Arachis ipaensis | reverse complement strand
AGATTTGATTTTAGAATTGCAGAAAATAAAATGGTGGGAAGGTAAATGACAGAAAAAGTAAATGCTAGAATTAAAGAACTGAAAGTAAATTACTGAAGTAGAATTGTAAATTGTAAATGGGAATGGGGGAATTGCTCATAAAAGTAAGTAACAGAAAATAAAGAGAATGGGTAAGATCAGAAATGGGGTGGGCTCAGGGCTCAGGAGATGTTGCATTCTACGGATCAATTTCATTTTCATAGGAGATGTTGCATTCTCCGGATCAATTTCATTTTCATCTCTTCCTCAATCAATGCACTCGTTGATCTCCTTGGCAATCTTAAGTGATCGAATTACAATTTCTTGGTCAATTGCTTGGTCAATTGCTCATGAGAAGAGATGAAGTATGGTCACTGATTATACCACATGCATTTCCCAAATCAAGTGTGAGAGGATTATAGTCACATATCCATCCAAACCCAATTTGGTCCAATATGAGAAAGCATTTCTAGCTTGATCTCTTCATTCCTCTTTCAAGGTTTAGAAGAGATCTAAGTATGAATAGCTTCTTTTCCAAGATAACTATCCAATTGGATGAAGATCGAAAGCTTTCAAGTAAAATCAAGAGAAAAGATAGAAGAAGAATAATGAAAACTCGTATTGATCCATCAAATTACAACAGAGCTCCCTAACCCAATGAAAGGGGTTTAGTTGTTCATAGCTCTGGAAAATGAAAACAAAGATGGAGAATACATGTTGAAACTAGAAGTGCAGAGAAAGTAAATACAGAGAGTAATTATATGCCAAGAGGCTCCCTATATTTTCCAACTCCCTATTTAATTCAAAGCTACTCCTATATATACTACTCTTCTAGTTGGTTCTTCAAGTCTTGGGTTTGAGCCTTTGGATCTTGAGTTTGAAGCAGTTATCTTCTTCATTGGGCTTGGCTTTATTTGCAGAGAGAAAGTGTGAAGTGGGCAGAGACTTTAGCTCAGGACGTTAGTGGTGTTAACGTTAAGTGAAAATATGGGTTCGAGAACGTTAGTGACATTCAACTTTTTCACTAACGTTCCTTACCCAAGTAAGAGCCACGTTAACCTCAACGTTAGTGGCACAAACGTTGCCACTAACGTTGCCTCTTTGTCCTTCGCGCACGTTATTGGGACTCAACTTTCCCAATAATGTTGAGAAACCTCCCCCTTCCCTATGTTAGAGTCCATGTTAATTTAGTTAACGTGGCTCTTTTAACGTAGGCTTGCCATCCTTCGAGAACGTTAGTGACACTTAACATTGTCACTAACGTTCCAATGTGCCCCTTAGCTCCCACGTTAGAGACAAAGTTGAGTGTCACTAACGTTGGCTCAACATTCCCTTATCCACGTTAGCTTCCACGTTAACTTAGTTAACGTGGGAGCTAACGTGGCTCATGGTGGCATGTGTGGGCTCCTTCCAACGTTAGTGACAATGTTGGGTGTCACTAACGTTGGTGTCACCTCCCTTCTTCACGTTAACTTCCACGTTAACTAGGTTAACGTGGGAGTTAACGTGTCCTAGTGTGACTTGGGTGGGTTCCTTCCAACGTTAGTGACAATGTTTGGTGTCACTAACGTTGGCGATCACTTTGTCTCCTTACGTTAGCTCCCACGTTAAGTAGGTTAACGTGGGAGTTAACGTGGCTTAATGTGACTTGGCCAACGTTAGTGATAATGTTTAATGTCACTAACGTTGGCCTCCCCCCTTTCTTCTTAACGTTAGAGGCCACGTTAACTAAGTTAACGTGG
>NC_029786.2:54216172-54223034 GCF_000816755.2 Arachis ipaensis | reverse complement strand
CTTTACTGGCTTTCAGACCTTTATCATGTCCCTAAACACTTACTTTGTTTATATCCCATGAGACTTTTATTTATTGATCCTTTTGTTGTTATTTCATGGCTTATTTGTGTTCTAAGGTTAAGTGTTCTGTAAGGGGGGCAACTCTTTAAAATAAGCTTTCAGTCAACACTCCCGAACCAGTTTGTTCAAGGTGCTAGGTGTTGAAGCACCCCTAAGGACTTACTTGCTCAAGTCTCTCCCCCATACATACACACCACAGGCATATAGTTTATTTATTTTCTTTTCTTGAGATCTTGGTGTCCAGCACCTCTTTGGGTTACTAAATGCTCCGTAGTGAGGGTTACTCTTGATAGTGGACTTTCAGCTGATAATCCCGAGTTAGTTAACCCAAGTTACCAAGTGATAAGGCACCCCTAAGAGCTTATTCATCCAAGTAGATCCCTCACACAGGAGCACCACAGACACATGTCTCAAGATTAAAACCATTGGTGCCTAGCCTTATTGCTTACTCTTTTTCTTTTATTCCTCAACTTTGATTGTTCTTTCCCTTTTTCTTATTAGGATCTTCTTATTTAGCTAGTCTTATGGGGTGTGTCTCATACATAGTATTCATGACAGATAGTTGTCCTCCCACCTTATGGTTGAACCAACTTAGCTAACTTATGACTATACCATAAACTCATGAACTTATTCCATAGTATGAACTCATCTCTGGTCTTTGAAAACACTCATTCTCTTTTTCATTTAATTTAAAGGAACAAGCATACAAGTAAGCAAAGTAATGATGCAGTGACATAAGGACTAGCAATCATAAACCTCTTCAACACAAAAACTTTAAAAAATAGAATTTAAACTAACATGGAAGCAAGTTCTATTTCATACAAGATCTTCCTTATTTAAAACATAGAGAAAAAAATGGACCAAAGAAGGAACTCCACCACCTTTTACTCTTGTGGATGTCCATGCTCTCCTTCTTGCTTTTCCTCCTGGTGTTTTTCTTGATTGCTTGTGCTCCCACTTCCCTTGCCTTTTCCAAGCAGCTTCTTCCAAAAACCCCCATCTTCCATCTTCTTCTTGAGTGTTTCCTTCTGCTGTTTCACCTTCCTCTCTTCTTGTTCTACAAAATCTTTTTGGACCTCATCATATGTAGGGATGGCATAGTGTAGATGATGCATATTACTGGACATGTAGTTCAACTTGGCTTGAGTGTTGACGTTGAACTCCTCCCTATGTAGTTGCCGCCCTTCATTAAGTACAGTGAACTCATTGAATGCTTTCATCTGGGCTATTTGTCGCTAATTGAGTTCCTGCAAATGCTTATCTTGACGTTCTTGCCTCTCAGTAACTTGGTGGATGGTTTGAGTGAGCTGGGAGTATTGTTCCTGTTGCTGCTCCATTTGTTGTTTCTGCCACTCTTCTTGTTGGCTCATTCGGTTTAGTATTTGCTCTTGTCCTTCCATATGTCTCATCCCCAAATCTTCAATAGCTCTTAGAAGGTGATTCATATTCAAGTCGGCTGGGTAAGGATGCTCTCCTTGTTGATATTCTTCCTGATGAGACTCCTCTTGGTGAGCTCCTTCTTTTGCTTTTAGTTTCCCTATTTGTGGCCTTCTTTTATGCTGAGCAGGTGTAGTAGAGGCCATACGCTGGGTTGTCATTAGCCTCCCAGGGTTCACCCAGTCTGGATTGCTATCCTCAAAGACCACCTTGGCCTTTGTGCATAATCGGAGAATGGTGCTGGGGTACCAAAGCCTGGCACCTGATTCAAGCTTCTCAGCTGAATCTTGAATTCCCTCAGCTATAAGTTCATGCACATTGATTTCTCCACCTTATACTAGGCAATGTACCATAGTTGCTCGATTAATATTTACCTCTGAATTATTTGTAGTTGGGAGAATAGACCTCCTCACGAGTTCAAACCACCCCTTGGTTTCTGGGCTAAGGTTTCCCCTCTTGATGATCCGGGGTCTCCCATCTCCATACCTCTCCCAGTCAGCTGCTATAACACAGATGTCAGTCACAATCTCAGTGAGCTCATCATTGTCTTGGCTTTTACTTATCCTTGCATGATAGCTGGGCACATCAAAATGTGGTGATTTCAGGTGAAGAGTTCTTATTATAGCATTTGGGCTGAAGTCCACCTCCTTTCCTCTTACATAGCTTTTGAAGGTTGGGGCCCTGGTTTTGTCTTCTCTGACCACATTTGCGTAGAATTCTTTGATAAAGTTTGCATTGATCTTCCCCTCTGGATTGGTGAGCATTCGCCACCCTCTTTCTTCAATCTTCTCCCGAATCTGTGGGCAGTCGTTTTCATTGATTTGGAAGGTTAACTCGGGCAGTATCATTTTGAGCTTTATCCGCTTAAATTCTCGTTCATGGAAGGCAGTCTTGAATCTCTTCTCGTCGAAAGGAATGTTCTCCATTGGTTCCTTCCTCTTTTGCCTCTTGGAGCTTGATGATGCCATGAATGAAGTTAATGCGAAAAGGGTGCAGTGAAGGGAAGAAATGTGGGATTTAGAGAGTGGGAAGTTGAAGAACTAGTTGCTGGAAAGTGAAGTGCAAGAGATATGAATTTTGAATGTGGAGATGGTGCGGATTGGATCCACTTATATAGAGAAGTAATGAAGAGATGAAAGGTGTGGATTGATGGGGTTGGTGTATGATGAACGGATGGGGTTTTGTATGGAGTAAGCACGAGGATTGCCAACTTTATGATGGAGTTGGTTCAGTTTTCAAGTTTGTTCTTCCTCCAATGTTGCATGGCAACCATTCCCAATGCATTCCCCCTTGAGGCACGTGTGTAGTACCTTCTTCATGAAGTGGCCGAACCTTCCTCATTAAATTGTCCAATCAATCTCCTTCAATGCTCCTTTCCTTTCCCTATAAAGACCAAATAAGAAAAGTAAGAAATATCATAAAAAAAGAAATCAATTTAAATTTTTACGGCTAGAATAATGAAGAGAAGAAAAGATTTTGTTTATTCATGAACTCCAACTAACTAACTAACTGTGTATCCTTATATGCACATTTGGTGGCACCATGGGGTGACACCAAACTTAGTTTGGAGCACTGTGAAGAAAAGTTCTGTTCAAAGCTCCAAGACTAGCATGCTCTCAGTTACATTCATGCTTTCTTGGCACGCTTTGAACACCAAACTTGTTCTTCACTATATACTGCAATATAAGGACTTCACCAAGTTTGGGTTGGAATTCATGAATATTGATTTATTCACTAGTAAAAGCTAATAAAACATGGGTTGCCTCCCATGAAGCACTTCTTTAGCGTCACTAGCTTGACGTTTCTCCTTCATCAGGGAGGTTGATAATGCTTCAAGTCCCCCCCTTTTGCCTTGGACTTATATCCATTGGTTGTATCAATGATCTCTACATGTTCCAAGGAGAGAACTCTGTTGATAGTGAAGACCTTAGGTAACTGAGATGGTACAGTGGAGAGATTAGGGGGGGATATCTGGGAAGTAAGCTGAGATCACTTTATCTCCTGGAGAGAAGTCTTCAGTAGGGATCTTCTTGTTCCTCCACTCCCTTGGTACCTTCTTCCTTGTCCCTTTTGAAGTTGCTTTGCTCTTGGTGACTTCTTCTTCTAAGGGAATTTTGTTGTTGTCTTCACATGTCTCTGGTGGTTTAGGTTCCTCCAGCTTTTCCTTGAGCTGTGACAACTGCTTATTTCCTTGTTCATCAACCAAGTGTTTTCCCAAGTGGGCTGGTTGTGCTTCAGTGCTTGCTTCATCTTTCAGTTTCTCATGATGATCTTTGCTTGGTTTTTTATTTTCTTGGTCTGCTTCTTGTGAGAGTTTGAAGACATTAAAGCTGAGTCGTTCATCATGGATCCTCAATATTAGCTCCCCTCGCTCCACATCTATGAGTGCTCTGGCTATAGCTAGGAATGGTCTTCCCAATATGATTGGGTGAGTGTGACTTTCTTCCATGTCCAGGATGACAAAGTCTGTTGGGAGAAAGTATTTCCCAACCTTTAATAATACATTTTCCACCACCCCTATTGCTTGTTTTTGAGTTTTGTCAGCCAGCCTGATGACTACATCTGTGGGCAATATCTCATTGATCTGCAGCCTCTTCACCAGGGATAAAGGCATTAAGTTGATGCTTGCTTTAATCTTTTTCCCCCTCCTCTACTGAGGTATCTTCAGGTTGTTCTGACAGCTTGCTTGGCTTGTCCTCAGTCTCCTTATCACTTATAGTGACCATCTTGCAATCTTCCCATCTTACTTTCTTTTTTTCACCTCTCGGATTCTTCTCTGTGTCACTTGGGAATCCATCTGTGGGTTTGGAAATTTGTTCAGAGAGATACCCCACTTGAGATTCTAACCTCTTGATTGTGTCTCCTTGGTTCTTGAAACTGGCTTGCACTTCCTCCTTGAACACCTTGTTGTCTTGAATCTCCTTGCTTATACCTTAAAGTAGATTCTCAATCCTTGAGATTCTTTCATCTAATGATGACAGGTCAGGCTGAGGAGGGTTATTTTGGCCTTGATATGAATGTGGAGAGATGTTGTCATGGGGGTGTTGATATGGTCTAGATGTGAAGTGTTGGTGGGCTGCATTGTTTGGATTTGGGCGTCTTTGATCAAGCCTTTGGTCTTGTTGATTTCCCCACCCAAAGTTTGGGTGATTCCTCCATCCAGGGTTGTAGGTCTTGGAGTAAGGATCATGGTTTTGCCTAGGTGAATTCCCAATGTAGTTGGCTTGCTCCTGACCACCCCCTGCTTCTTCATTCACTCCTTCTTGGGTTGTTGATGAAGTGGAGATTGCTGCTACTTGGTTCCTCTCCATCTTCTTGGTGAGTTCAGCCAGCTGCTGGGTAATGAGCTTATTTTGGGCCAGCAGAGCATCTACATTGTTTAGCTCCATTACTCCTCTTGTGTTCCCTCTTTCGGAAGCATAGAAATAGTCGTTCTCTGCTACGATTTCAATGACATCTATGACCTCCTCAATGGTCTTCTTCTTGTTCAAAGATCCTCCGGATGAATGGTCTACGGCCTTCTTTGACTCATAAGAGAGCCCTTCATAGAAAATGTGCAGCTGCACCCATTCATTGAACATATCTGGTGGGCACCTTCTTGTTAGGTCCTTAAACCTCTCCCATGCTTCATACAGAGTCTCACCATCTAGTTGCTTGAAAGTTTGGACCTCAGCTCTCAGCCTATTAATTCGTTGAGGAGGGTAAAATCTTGCTAAGAATTTGTTCACCACATCATCCCAAGTTGTCAAGCTCTCCCTTAGGAAAGACTCCAACCACTTGGCTGCCTTATCCTTGAGTGAGAATGGAAATAAGAGCAGTCTATAGGCGTCAGGGTGAACACCATTAGACTTCACTGTGTCACATATTCTCAGGAAGGTGGTTAGATGTTGATTGGGGTCCTCTTGGACACTTCCTCCGATCGAACAGTTGTTCTGAACAAGGGTGATGAGCTGTGGTTTTAGTTCAAAATTGTTGGCATGGATGGTTGGCTTTTGAATGCTACTTCCACAGTTTCCTTGGTTTGGATTGATGTAAGAGCCTAAAACTCTTCTATCCTCCCCAGCATGATTTGCTCGACCTCTTCCGCCATGGTTGTGAGCCTCTTCTTCGTGATGGTTTTCCATGTTTTCTTCCATGTTTGGTTCAAAGTATTCCTCCTCTTCCTCAGCACCAACTACTCTTTTTCCTCTTGCTTCCCTTCTTAATCTCAAGAAGATTCTCTCAGGTTCAGAATCAAAGGAAGTTGAAGCCCCGCTTCTTCTCCCTGTCATACAACCAACAAGTACAAGCAAAGAGAATAGGTGCAGAAAGTATATCTGTCAGAATTACTGTTAGTGTGAGTGATGCAATATATCAAACAGTTAGTGGGTTAGTAAGATGAATGGTAAATAACAAAGAAAAAGTAGGGGGAAGGGAAGAAATTAACTAAAACAGGAAGTAAATAACTCAAACAGAAAATTAAATCAAACAAAAATAAAATGCTCAATCTAGTTATCCTCCAATCTAATCATTGTTGATGCACAATCAATCCCCGGCAACGGCGACATAAACTTGATGCACGGAAAACTTGTCTCTTAACAAATTTTCTTCAGCAAGTGTACCAAATTTGTCGTCAAGTAAAAACTCACAATAGAGTGAGGTCGAATCCCACAAGGATTGATTGATCAAGCAACTTTAATTAGAGGAATGTTCTAGTTGAGCAAATCCGGGATTTGATTTTAGAATTGCAGAAAATAAAATGGCGGGAAGGTAAATAACAGAAAAAGTAAATGCTAGAATTAAAGAACTGAAAGTAAATTACTGAAGTAAATTGCAGAATTGTAAATGGGAATGGGGGAATTGCTCATAAAAGTAAGTAACAGAAAATAAAGAGAATGGGTAAGATCAGAAATGGGGAGTTCACTGGGCTCAGAAGATGTTGCATTCTCTGGATCAATTTTATTTTCATCTCATCCTCAATCAATGCACTCATTGATCTCCTTGGCAATCTTAAGTGATTGAATTATAATTTCTTGTAATTCAATCTCTCAAATCTTGATTAATAGCCAATTCCTTGGTCAATTGCTCATGAGAAGAGATGAAGTATGGTCACTGATTATACCACATGCATTTCCCAAATCAAGTGTGAGAGGATTATAGTCACATATCCATCCAAACCCAATTTGGTCCAGCATGAGAAAGCATTTCTAGCTTGATCTCTTCATTCCTCTTTCAAGGTTTAGAAGAGATCTAAGTATGAATAGCTTCTTTTCCAAGATAACTATCCAATTGGATGAAGATCGAAAGCTTTCAAGTAAAATCAAGAGAAAAGATAGAAGAAGAATAATGAAAACTAGTATTGATCCATCAAATTACAACAGAGCTC
>NC_029786.2:54209573-54216113 GCF_000816755.2 Arachis ipaensis | reverse complement strand
AAGATAACTATCCAATTGGATGAAGATCGAAAGCTTTCAAGTAAAATCAAGAGAAAAGATAGAAGAAGAATAATGAAAACTAGTATTGATCCATCAAATTACAACAGAGCTCCCTAACCCAATGAAAGGGGTTTAGTTGTTCATAGCTCTGGAAAATGAAAACAAAGATGGAGAATACATGTTGAAACTAGAAGTGCAGAGAAAGTAAATACAGAGAGTAATTCTATGCCAAGAGGCTCCCTATATTTTCCAACTCCCTATTTAATTCAAAGCTACTCCTATATATACTACTCTTCTAGTTGGTTCTTCAAGTCTTGGGTTTGAGCCTTTGGATCTTATCACTAACGTTGGTGTCACCTCCCTTCTTCACGTTAACTTCCACGTTAACTAGGTTAACGTGGGAGTTAACGTGTCCTAGTGTGACTTGGGTGGGTTCCTTCCAACGTTAGTGACAATGTTTGGTGTCACTAACGTTGGCGATCACTTTGTCTCCTTACGTTAGCTCCCACGTTAACTAGGTTAACGTGGGAGTTAACGTGGCTTAATGTGACTTGGCCAACGTTAGTGATAATGTTAAATGTCACTAACGTTGGCCTCCCCCCTTTCTTCTTAACGTTAGAGGCCATGTTAACTAAGTTAACGTGGCAACTAACGTGGCCACTTATGAGTTTGGTCCAACGTTAGTGATAATGTTAAGTGTCACTAACGTTGGCTCCCTTTCCTTTCTTCCACGTTGGAGTTCACGTTAACTTAGTTAACGTGACTCTTAACGTGGGCAATGATGGCTTCGAGAGCGTTATTGGCAATTACTTTTCTCATTAACTTTGCAAGTTACTCTCATTCCATATTAATATCAACGTTAGTGTAACTAACATTGCCACTAATGTGATTCTTCTTTGCTTCCTTTGTCCTGAAATCAAGCAATAAAGTGCATCAAAGTTCTAGTCCAAGTCATGGGAAATGCAACATCCAATTTGTCATTAAATTCATGCAAAATCCTCCTGAAATCATGTAAAGTGCACAATGTATGCTTGAATCGAGATGTAAGTGAATATCTACCCAAAACTAGCTTATTTCCTAAGTAAATGCATGAAACTACCCTAAAAACAGTAGAGAAAAGGTCAGTGAAACTGGCCAAAATACCCTGGCATCAGTGGTGTTGTTTTGATGATTGGTATTTCATTTTGGGATATTACATTTTTGAATTTCTTCAACTTGCTTATTGTTTGGAAGTTCCACACCAAGTGTTTGTTGAAAAACACCAATGACATTTTGGTTCATTTTGACATCCTGCTTTCAATTTAGTGCTCCTTTCTCTTTACACTTGCTCTTTTTTGTGTGCATTGAGCCGATTATGCTTCATCTTTACCATCTATGTGCTCACTACCTATGACTTGCTTCTTTGTTCCATATTGCAAGATTTGTGATTCCACTTTATCCCATTTGTATGCTTTATTGTCTTGGAGTTAGACTGGGTGAATGATTTTCTTATGTTTAGTACCTTTCTTGCATGTGTTACTTATTATTATTAGTGATGCTTGAGCCCACGCTTCTCATGCTTTACACTTGCATGCTTCTCTCACTCTTGCATCGCATGCTAGTAATTTGCCCCATGATTATACTGTTGTCTTACTTACATGTTGCTGCTGTCATGTCTTTAGGACACTTTGTTCCCTTGTGGCACTAATTCTCACTTACATGTTATTTAAGTGTTGTTTCTTTGGGTTTAATATTTTCTCTTTTCCTTCTCTTTTTAGGATGGCCATAAAAAAGGGCAAGGAGAAGGCTTCGAAAAAGTCACCTACAAAGAGAGCACCTCAAAGAACTACTACCAAGGCGCACCCTGCACTAAAAGTTAAGCCTCCCTCCAAGAGGGTGAAAAGAGTTATTCATATTGATGAGAAAAATAAGGGCAACCCTGCGAAGGACTCTGCAAGGTTCACCAATCGCTTTTGTGAGCTCATGTTCCCTATTTTGGTTGAAAGAAATTACCATTCTGAACATCTCCTCACACCTCTGGAGCACCTCGTTCAGTTTGTCATACCCCGCATCGAGGGGCGACAATAGGGATTTCTCAATCGGAGACCGCAGGAAGCTAATCTTTCTTGGGTGGTGGAGTTCTGCTCCAACTATCACGCACCTTCTCTTCAATCGATTTTCGTGCGCTAGAAGCAAGTCCCCATATATAAGAATGCCATTCAGAGGATACTTAAGGTTTTGCCAATGCCGGATGGGATGGATGGTTACCAAGAAATCCTACTATAGCGCTGCATACCCGTTTTTGATTGGGGTTCTATCCTTAGGGTCATTGCCCAACCGGGAGAGCAATGGACCCAAGGGAGAGTCAAGGGCCGACCTAAGGGCATTTTGGCACAAGCACTTACTGTAGAGGCTAGAATGTGGGCCCAAATCATGTCTCACCACGTACTTCCGAGCACTCATGAGTCCTTATTCACAACGGACTTGGCCCTTCTTGTCTGGTGCATCCTCAGTGAGAGGCCTATTGATAAACCATATTTTATGATATATTTTGTGCTTAGTTTGAGTGATTTATTCAATCCTTCACCCACTTATTCATATTAATTGCATGGTTTTACTTTCCCTTCCTTATTATGTGATGTATGTGAAAAACATGTTTCCTATGCTTTAAAATTAATTATTTTAATTACCTTTATTTCCATTCGATGCCGTGATTCGTGTGTTGAGTAGTTTCAGATCTTCTAAGGTAGGAATGACTTGAAGGATGGAAAGGAAACATACAAAAATGGAAGGAAAGCACAAAACGGAGTTTTTGGAGAAACTGGCATCCACGCGATCGCATGGGCGACGCGGACGCATGCCAAGCACGAAGAAGCAGCGACGCGGCCGCATGACTGACGCGACCGCGCGCCTTAAGCAAAACACATATGACGCGGCCGCATGACTGACGCGACCGCGTGACAAAGAAAACTCCGAATGACGTGACCGCGTGACCCACGCACCAGAAATTACAAAAAACGCTCCCAGCAAATTCTGAAGCCCTTTTTTGCCCAAATCCAAGTCCAGAAGGCATAGACCAGAGGTTATGAAGTGGGGGAATGCATCCATTCAAAGAGAATCTCCACTTTAGTTAGTTTTCATGATTTAGATTTAGTTTAGAGAGAGGTTCTCTCCTCTCTCTTAGGATTAGGATTTAGGATTTCTCTTAGTTTTAGGAGTGACTCTCGATCCTAGGTTCAATGTTCCTTTACTTTAAGCTTCCCTTTCACTTTTTATTCATTCCATTACTTTAGTTGGTTATTTGATTCTGCAATTTAATTGGTGAATTCTTCCATGTTACATATTACTCTTTTGAATTAATGTTAATTGAGGTATTTTAGTTTATTATTGCTTTCTTTTATTTACATTATTGTTATTCCGATCTGAAGACATTTTTATTCCAGTAGATTTACTTTTCTCCTTTTGGTCTTGGTTAAGAAATCAGTAACTCAGGAGTTATCAAACTCAAACATGATTGATAATTGTTATCTTTGTTAATTAAATTAAACTTCAATAATCCCAATCTTTTCTTAGGAAATAAATAGGATTTAAAGATCAAACCAATTAATCCCTTGACCTTCCTTTATCTTAGTAAAGGTTAACAAAGTGGAATTAAGATTCAATTCTCATCATCATTGATAAGCATAACTAGGATAGGACCTCTAATTTTTCATACCTTGCCAAAAGTTTATTTACAGTCATTTATTTATTTTACTTGCCATTTAAATTACTTGTTCTTCATTTACTTTAATTGCTGATTAAACCATTCCTTCCTCATTCTCAAAACCCCAATTTACAATCTCCATAACCAATAATAAGAACATACTTCCCTGTAGTTCCTTAAGAAGACGACCCGAGGTTCGAATTCTTCGGTTATCAATTTATTTAGGGGTTTGTTACTTGTGACAACCAAAACGTTTGTACAAAGGGATTTATGTTGGTTTAGAGACTATATCTACAACGCGACTGTTTTTATAAAATTCTTTACTGGCAAAAATCCTAACGTCAAAATGGCGCCGTTGCCGGGGAACTGCAATCGTGTGCCTTATTATTGGTTATTGTAAATATTTTTCTTTTACTTGTTTATTTGTCTTTATTTTTCCCCTCTTTATTTCTTTTTAGCTACTATGAATTCTCACCCATTCCGCTTTGAGTTTGGTTCTAATGTTATTGAAAGGAATGGAAGTTATAACAGGAACATGCATCAAGGTCAGAACAACCAAAGATGGATGGAGCCAAGAGGATCTGATCAACCCTTTAGGCAACAACACCCTCCAAGATATCATGGACAAAGATCATTCTACAATGCATACCAAGCAAATAGACATGGTGGACAACCTTGTAATTACCAACAAGCCCCACCTTGTGCTTATAAGCCATCCTCTCAACGTAACTTCGAACCACCACACTCACAAGCTCCTTTCCACCATTCACCACCGTATGATCTTCATTTACCCCAGTTCCAATCCAATCACTCCCAAACACCACCACTTTCCCCTGTGCCATATCCAAATCTATCACCCCGAGAATCAGAGATTCGCCTCAAGGAAACAATAAGTCGACTTCAAACAACCCTTCATCAACTGGAGCAAGCAGTAAGTCAATTATCTTCTAGATGTTCAAACATTCAAGGACATCCCACCAGGTGGACAATCTAATGAAGAGCATAGCATGAAGAAAATACTAGAAACTCCAGTAGACAAGACAGAGCATGGTTTCGTACTGGAACAAGTAGAGGAAGCTGTCATTATTGAAGAAGAAGAGTTGGTTGAAGACTTAGGAGACGCTAAACCTCCATGGGAATCCAAAGTTGTGGAGCATTCTGTCAAGGATGTTACAATTGATGCTAAGGAGGATTGTGCGCAATCCCCAGAGCAAGTCTTTCATGAAGAACTAGACAGAATAACCCAAGAAGCAAATTTCCTTGATGTTGATAGTCACAAGTCAAGTTCTCCTAGTAATGAACTTGCATCTGCAAGTGAATTCTCTGAGATCGAAAAATCTTCCCCAAGTGAATACGAAGATGATACGGAGGTAGATTTCTCTCAACCTCCAGTCTATGACTTAAGTGATGAGGAAGACATAGATGGCTTTGATCAGGACATGGATACATTTGAAGAATCTTGCAAGGAAGTGGAGAATTTCACAAAAGAGCACAAGGGAGTAGAACTCACAGAACCACTGGAACCACCTATCTCAAGGCCATTACCACCCAATACAAGTTTTAAGTGGGTACAATCCTTAACTTTTAACTGTATTTTTCTACTTGAATATGGTTTGCTTAAAACAGATGGCCAGCTTAGAGCTCTCTGCGACTTTAAGAGTAAAAGGGAAATAGCTCGTACTCAGAGCTGGTGCACGAGGTTCAATAAGGTTCTACGCTTCAACTCGAAGTACACGGATTGGCATCATGATCAATCAGATGGATCTCGAAAAATGTTTGGTTATCCTGGTGAGAATCGAATTCTAAACCGCCCAGATGGATAAGTATAGATCAAGACGAAGGCGGATTTAAAAGCAAAGTTTGGGATCCTGGAATCTATGCTGACAATCATCATCTCGGGAGCCTGACAATCTGTTTGAAGCTGCTCAGAAGCTTCACATGCCTAGTTTGGGACCCCGGAGGCTATTGGCATTCCAAGCATTGGTGGAGATTTCTGGATGAATTTAAGCATAAGCCGCCATAATAGGAAGCTCATCCAACGTCCAACTTAAGGACTTTAACTAAAAGTGCTAGGTGGGAGACAACCCACCATGGTATGATCGTCCCTTTTTCAATTTTTATTTAGTTTTATTTGTTTTCAAGTTTTGTTTTATTAAACCTGGAGTTTTGCATCTCATTTATATTAATCATTGCATTATGCATACTGCATAATTGCATACCTGCATAAAAAAAGGATGCGCGATGCGACCGCATCATTCATGCGATCACGTCAAGTTGTGAAAAAGACTTCCCACGCGACCGCGTCATTCACGCAGCCATTGTGCATTTTGCACAAAATGCCCATGCGATCACGTCCCTGACGCGATCGCGTCGCATGGATTGCACAACACCCCAAAAGGAGATAGAGAGTTGCGCTGAAACGACGCTGGAATTGTGCGTTTAGCACAATTTCCATCGACGCGATCGCTTGTCTCATGCGATCGCGTCATTCACTCTTTTAGCTATTCCATGCGATCGCGCCACTGACGCGATCGCGTCAACCACCATTTCAGCCCAACCACGCGACCGCGTGCCCCACGCGATTGCGTGGATTCAAATTTATAACCCCCAGTCACGCAAACCCTATCAGTCGCGCCCCTCAAACCCCTCTCCTCCCTCTCTTCTTCTCCAATCACACCACCACCACCACGCCACCGCCAGACGCCGCCGACCACCCAGACGCCGCCGCCACCCACCCCCTTCCTCCTTCCCCCTTCTCTCTTCTTCTTTCTTCTTCTTCCCCCCTAACCGCCACTGCCCACGCCGCGCCACCACCACCACCGCGCCGCCGTCACCGCCCAGCGCCACCCACGCCCCCC
>NC_029786.2:54199398-54209539 GCF_000816755.2 Arachis ipaensis | reverse complement strand
ATCCCCATTCTCCTCCTTTTTCCCTCCCTTCCTCCGAACGGCAGCCACCGCTACAAGAAAACACGTATTTTGTCACGCTTTTAAAGCGTGGCAAAAAGCTGAAAAAAGCGTGGTGATAGCTTTTCGCCACGCTTTTTGAGCTATCTCCACGCTTTTGAAAGCGTGACCTATCAAAGGGTGGCGGTTGCTCTATCGCCACACTTTTTGCACCCTATTGCCACGCTTTTTGTTTGCCACGCTTTTTTACAAACTGCCACTTGGAAAAGCGTGGCTGTAGGTGGAAAATATGGCCACGCTTTTAAAGCGTGGCGATAGGTGGAGATACGGCCACGCTCCATAGCAAAATATACAACCACGCTTTAAAAGCATGGCGAAATCCTTGTTAAATTAAAAAAAAATTTCTTTTCGTTACTTGATCTTCATTGCTACACAATATAAATTTTCAATCCTTTTTTATTACCAAACCTACAAATATAGTATGCAATTTTTATTACAAGACAAATCAAACAATAATTAGTGAGATATATAATTTACTATAATTGTTTTATACATTAAAAAATTATTACTCAAATATAAAATAAATCTCGAGTTCAGATTCCAAAACTAAAAACTGAAGAAAAATATAGAAACAATACAAGCTAGAACTGCTCATAATATATCAAATTACACTAATAGAGATGATCATCAACCTAAATACTTAGTAAAAGATCAAAATTAACCTAAAACTGCTCCACTTTGTGCATTAAGGGTTCAAGTTATCCATTCTAATACTAGCCTGCAGCAAAATATCAAGAACAAATTGAACCAACAAAAACGATATATATAAAAATATTATAAGAAATAATCTAATTTATGCATGTATTAACAATTCCAAATTAAACCAGGTTCACATTCTACTATAAAAATTCATCAGCATTGTTATGCTAATAGGAATAAAAATTCCAAACACCTTGCACATCTATTTATCTTTATTATTACAAAAAGTAGTAGGCACCTAATGAGCAGCTTCTACCTAGCATCCATTTACAAATAGTGGCAGTGGTATTCCAAACTCATAGTAAGTGAAAATTAGTGAAGAAAATGGATTGAACTACATTTTGAATCCATAAAGTTCACCATTTCGCCGATTTGCATTTGGCAGATATTGCACTCCCTTGGAAGTAAGGCTTGGAGGTTTTCAACTTCTTCATAGGTTGGTCTCTTATAATCTACTGTCTGTTAATCATTTAGCAAAAAAAATAGATCCTTAGAGAGAGATAATAAATTCTCACTATTTTATTTTATTTTATTTAGAAAAAAAAGACCCATAAGCAAGGATTATCAAATACTGTTAGATTGAACCGCATATAGCCAGAAATTGAATTGAATGCTCACTGATTGGTAAATGCAAATCTAAAAGTACAATAACACGAAACTAAACTATGCTCAAAATACCAAACTAAATTATTGAAATATAAAGCAGATGCATTATTAGCTCTTTTTTTAAGCGACAAAATTATTTATTTGCAAAACCAATAAAGCAATAAGGTTGATGCAGAATGCTTAAGGTATACTGGTGAGGGAAAAAATCTGCATCCTGTTGAAGAATCCAAGAAAGCAGTGAGATCAACCATGTCTTCAAGTTTGAACTTTATGCCAGTCTCCTTTTCAACCTGTCAGAGGCACAACTAAGCCATGAAGAGAATTGGAGAGAGAGAGAGAGAGAGAGAGAAAAGCCTCACGAACTGCAGTGCCAACGAAATCACCCTTGTCATCATCCAACATTCCAGCAGGCAATTCCAAAATAATTCTTCCAGTAGGAACCCTTGCCTGATAAATAAAAAATAATAAGCATAATATGGAACTCTAGTTAAAATGTTTGAAAAAAAAAACATAGTTCTCTCTGCAAAGATCCAACATCTAAGAACCTGTTCAGTAAGGACAGCATAAGTTTCACCATCTGATTCCAGAAGTATCAACACAGTCACAGCAGGTCCTCTTGCAAATACAATACCTGGAACCTAATCACGGTTTACTTTATTATATATAAAGAAAGAAATCAGCATCAGGTGCAAGTGCAGAGAAATTACAAGCAAAAGAGGAATGATGGATGCCTGAGAACATAAGGTAAGAAGCAAAAGATCCTAATAGTTGTGCATTTTAGATATCACATAGCTCAGAATGTGGTATGCCTATGAATCAAATACTATTAATACATTGCTTGCCATGATGAGGAATCCAATTTTTGGATATTGAAGCACAAGAAGTTATTTTTGAATAATATATATAGAGCATAACAGGTAAAATGTCTACTAGTTCATAGTCCCTTGCTAAAATTAACACAAGAAAATGGAAACATAGACTGGCTTATAAATGTCAGCTTTAAATTTGAGAAACCCAATGCACTTTCCAAACATGTCTACACCCTGTTTACACCAAAAAGAGTCCAACTAGTTTCGTTGATTTTGATTTGAGAACATGAATAAGACTAGAAGACTAACAGGTTAGTCAGTTACTTAAATTACCACTTAACAAGGCCTAATTATCAGAAATCATATCCACTTTTTAAACACTGATGATGCAATTACCTGAATTAGAACTTGTCTCAGAGCCAAGGTGCCATCAGCTAGAATCCCAATCTCACTTTGCAAGTTATGCAACCATTGCTTGAATAAAGAGGAATCAATAGCATTCCTGCAATGGAAAACAACAAAAACCAAACCAAACCAAACCACCACAACTGAGACATGTTTTTTATATAGCATGATAACAAGAAGAAACTGTGTGCCTATCAATTCTCTTTTGCCATTACATCTCATAGGGACTTGTCAAAATCTAGCATCTAATTGAACAAAACCTCCAATATCTAATTTTAGTAGCTGTCAAAACCTGCAGGGTGTGAAAGAGGAAGAAAAAAATGCCTAAATCCATCTTTTAATATAATTATTCAGCACATTCCCTTTCTGAACAAACAAACTGAACTTTCAACACATATCTCACCCTGAAATCAAAACAAGAACAAAATGTTAAAGAGTGTCATTATAATGTGTAACCTGACTTTCTTCATTATTATTCACTTAAGAGAAATTTGACCTTGTTATATACTATGCCCAAGAGAGCAAGGCTAGCAGCTTTATCTACATCAGCATCATCAAAGATTAGAAGAGGTGACTTTCCTACTAATTCAAGTGAAACTTGTTTCAAGTTGATGCTAGCTGCAGCATGCATTATTTCACGGCCTACCTCCATCGAACCGGTGAAGCTGACCTGCACACACATAAAGCACAAAAATCAAAATATTAGCCGAGGTTAACTATACAAATCAAACAATGCTATAGCCAAGTTATATTGCGGTCAATTACATACTTAACTCGATACAATCAATACAAAGAATAAGAACTTAATTTGTAGTTTCAAACATTGCGGTCAATTACACACTTAAAGCTTAAACTTTTTGAAACAGAATTCAAAGAATAAGAACTTAATTTGTAGTCTCTTTGCATAACCTTCAAATAAAACAAAGCCAAAAAAACTTACTCAGCAATAAAGTTGGATTATCTAAACAGAGGGTAGTTAATGAAAAGCAAAATCAACATTACCTGGAGCAGATCAAACTGAACTCTCCCTTCTACAGCAACTTTACTTTCAGGAGTCCTGAATAAGTGGGTTATCTCTCCTTTGGGCCCATATCTCGTGTATGGATCAACAACTAGTGGAGGAAGACGGGGTGCCTTGATAGTAGGTGCTTCTGGAAGATCTAATTCAAGATGGCCAAGTGGCCATAAGAAAGAGTTCTCCTGAAATAATACACATTTTTTTCTCAGATTGCCAATAGAATTGAGAAAGGGGAAATTAAGCTGAGCAAACACTTCAAGATACCATGACAGCATCACCAACAGTCAGCTCAATGTCATATCTGCCAGAGAGATAGTAAAATTTCTCCACCAAGCCAAGAAAATCCTAGAAAGCCAAAATTACAAACATCAGTAGAACATTAAACATGATGTACCTTGAAAAAATCCAGAATATGACACTGCAAAACTTTTGAGAAGCAACAACAACAAAAAAACACAGTTGATGATTACGAAACAGAATATACCAACCAAGTGAATGAACCAGGATGGAGCAACTACCAAAAGTTGTTGCATAATAAACTTTAAAAGAAGTTGGTGCTGAGTGTTTTGATGAACTAACTTCCAGAACTAGCATCCTCCCTGCGAGCATACTTCACCACCTTCTTATTTGAATTAGCAGCAAATGCCTTCGCCTTCTCGATGCACTCATCATACTCTCCACAACGAAATGCCTTCACCTGCTTCGACTTCTCAAGGTTATACCAGTCCCTAAATCAGAGAAAAAAAATCACAACTCGAACAATAAACAAACTCAAGGAAGACAAGCAACATTTCTTGAAAAGCCAACAAAAATTACATCATTCCTACATCTAGTTCAGGTTTCAGTCACATACTTCTCTGGCCTGCTAGCAAAATTCCAAATTTCCAATCGAAAAAACATCAAACAAGGGCAGAGGAATACAACAGAGTAGTACCAAAAGGAAGCTGATTTAGTGAAGAAAACAAATAGAAAAGAAAAGAGGAATACAGAACTTAAAAAAGAATCACGGGTACAAACATGTAACCATAGGTGCAAACACACAAAACAACAACAAAATATTCTATAAACAAGGTTATCATATTAAAGAACCCCCAAAAAATTGGCTCATGAATGCATTTATAAGCAGATGGAATTCAAAATTTCCAGAGGCTTGAACTCATAAACAAACCGTCCTTTATTTCATCGTTATTTTTCAATTCCCGTTCCCCACCAAAACCTCCCCTAAATTGTGCACAACATTAAAAAAACCCCTAAAATTTGCAAATGCACTGCCGGCGCGAATTGAAACATGAAAGAAAGAGGAGAAGAACCTGAAACAACACAACGAAGCAACTATTCCTTCAACAAGGGCAAGACCGACATCGACACCGAGCAAGAGACGCAGAAAACAGTTGCCGCCTCCGAGCTCCGACACCAAGCAAGAGACGCGGAAAGCAATTGGCGCTGACGCTGACGGTAAGGATGCTGGTAACGGCGACGAGGAAACGAGGCGGAGAGGGAGCGGAGGCTAACGACGCAGCGAGGGTGGTGCTGGAGACGGTGGGGATGTGAGCTCGAATAGGGTAGCAAGGGTGAAAGAGTGACCAAGGGATGTGATGAGCTCGATGAGGGTAGCTCGATAAGGGTTGGGGACGGGTTGAAAGAACGTCAATTGGGTTGGGGACTGGGTTGGGGGCCGGGTCTTTAGGGTTTTTTTTTTAAAAAAGCTTTTGGCCACGCTTTTACAGCGTGCCAAAAGAGTACTACGATATGGCCACATTTTGTAAGCATGGCCGTAATGAAACTCTGTCGCCACGCTTCTAAAATGTCCCTGTTTCTCTCTATGGCCACGCTTTTGAAGCGTGGTAGAAAAAAACGTGGCCGTTTCTCTAATCAATTGCCACCCTTCCAAAAGCGTGGCCGTTGACCTTTTTCGCCACGTTTTTGAAGCGTGGCAAGAAAAAACGTGGCCAAATCTCTTTTCAATCGCCACCCTCACAAAAGCGTGGCCATTGACCACTTTTGGCCACGCTTTTAAAGCGTGGCAAAAAAAGCGTGGCCATAGGCCTTTTTTCTTGTAGTGGCGCCACCGCGCCACCCTCCTCCGCCACGCCAGACACCACCACCGTCATCCCCAGCCACCTCTCTGCCCCACTCTCTTTCTTAGGCCTACCAGGTTCCGACGAACGCCACCCTTCTATCCTTCGTAGTTCATTCATATTTTTCTATTTATGTTCGTCATTAGGCTAGTTAGATATGCATGTTGTAGTGGATTTTAGGTTGTTAGGTAGCCTAGGATGTGGTTAGTGGATTTAGGTCTGTTTAATTGCGCTGTTCGTGTTTCTTGTTTTATTATTTTTGCAATTCTGTTGTTGCTGTGATGTTAGTTTTGTTCATATGCTGTAATTTCTTGTTTCATGCTGCTCTTTACTCTGATTTTTCATGTTCTTATTCCTTATATGTAATTGCAGCTGTATTTTTTATTCATATGAACTATTCTGTTGTTTTTTTATTTTCCGGGTCAATCCAATTTTAGCCGGAATGCTGCCCAAATCCCTGTAAAATGTTTCCATTCATGTTTTGATTTTGGCATTTTTAACTGTGCTTTCCCTATATTTAACCAAAATAATTCATGAATGCCAGGGCACGCTTTCTTATTCTTTTTTATTTCCTGGTTCATAATTTGTATTTTTGATGTTTGATTCCAATTTTTGCTATTTCTATATCTATTTGAATCATCATCAACCTGTTTTCCTTATTTGGATATGAGTTACTTACAGCTTCTAACTGTGAATACTTGTTACTTGGAATATTTTCATTATGCCACTTACTTTAACCCACTTTTTACTAACTCACTAATGTTAACTTCCTAAACTCTTTTTCAATTCTAACCAACCTAACCTTTCAAAACTTCTCTTCTGATTTTCTTTCACTTTCTTTTAACATTCTAACTATGGCATGATGTTAATTTTTCTATTTAACATGAATTCAATTACATTTTGGATTGTGAATTCTCCTTTTCGGACTTTTAACTCCTATACAATCCTTAATGCACATTTACTTAACTCATTTTCCTTATCCTTTTGCTCCTTTGCCACTTTGTGTTTCTTTTGATTATTTGCCTATTTGTTTTCCTGTTTTCACTATATCCTGGTTTTCTGTTTTTCAGGATGTCTACAAGCCAGAGAAAAGGAAAAGGAAAGGCTACTACTGGCAAACGGAAAAGAGGAGAATCCTCCATGTCCATTATGGATATTATGCACGATGACTCCTTGCGGGAGAAAAATTTTACCCCGCAAGAGAAGGCCGACCAGCTAATCCCTGCCACTGATCCAATAAAGTTTGCAAACCGATACTGTGAGCTGAAGTATCCGGTGTTTGCAACCTCCAGGAACCTATACCTGGAGAGGACTTTGAAGATCACAGAAGAACTCCAGCAATACACCTCTGATCAGATCAAACAAAGAGGCCGGTTCTTTCTGGAGAGAAACCTAACTGAGGTCAATGCATCTTGGGTTAGGGAATTCTACTGCAATTACTTCAAAACCTCCCTAGATGCAGTGAACCTTAGAGGAAAGCAGATTCTGGTCACTGAAGAGGCCATTGAAGATGTTCTGAAGCTTCTGCCTAAAACTGATCAGCTGGATGGTTATCAGAAAGCTGAGGAGGATATGCGCTTCATGCGATTTGATTGGGATGCAGTCAAGGCCCGGATAGCCCTTGACCCGACCGTTCCTTGGATTATGGGTCAGAACACTACCATGCCGAAGGGAATCAAGTGGATTTACTTGAATGATGAGGCTCGGCTATGGCATCAGATACTTAGTAACTTCATTATGCCGAGTACTCACGAGACTGAGATACCAGCCGTTATGATCACCCTCCTATGGTGTGTGATGGAAGGTAAGGACATGTACCTGCCACGCTTTTTCCGGTACCATATGGCCAAGGTCCACGTCCGAGGCACTCTTCCCTTTCCTTATCTGATTACACAGCTAGGCCGTCGAGCTGACGTGCCTTGGGAGGATGCTGATGAAAGGCCACCTGCTGCAGAATGCAAGAAGATTATCCCTCACAGTAGGAACTTTCTGGCTTTGGGCTACAGACCTCCTTTCCTCACTGCTGCTGCTGAGACAACCACACCATCTGCCGGCCCCTCTTCCTCTACAGCTACCCCTGCCACCACCACTGCACCTCCACCTGCCCCAGAGCCCGTCTATCATCTAGTGCACCGCCTGTTTCGACGACTTGACCAGATGGAGCATCGCAACAAGCAACGCTATGAGCACCTGAAGCTGATGATACGATCTGGCGACATCCCCTCCGAGCCTGACACACCATTCGAGGCATCTGAGGAGGAGGCGGATGATCACGAGGCAGAGACCCATCCCCAGAGCGAGGCTGCGCAGGCAAGCACAGAGCAGGCCGCATTACATCAGGAGGCTCCGCCTCAGATTCAGGCTGTAGACCCCGAGATCCCTATCCAGTCAGCACTTTCTCTGCAGCAGGCAGCTCCTCAGACCACCACCACAGAGACTCCAGCTACCCACCCTTCCAGTGATGACACCCCTTCACACCCTACTTGAGTGAGCATCGGGGACGATGCTACATTTTAAGTGTGGGGAGGTCGCCATCTCTGGCGTTCTTTTTGGTGAACCACTACATACTCTTTTTATTTATTTGCTACTTTCTGTATTTTTATTTTTATTTTTATTTTTATTTTCTTAGTACTTATATATATTGCTACTTTTATGTATTTATTCTATGTTGTACTTTAGTTCATATTTTAGCCATTTAGTTTTAGTTGCAATTCTAACTTATTAGTTATAGAAATTGTGGATTAATTAGTATAGTTTACCCTTTTTAGCATAAGATAGCTTAGTTTAAATTGAAAATATAAAAAGGAAGTAAACTAGGGACTTGAACATAATAGAAACAATCCACACACCTTGTATATATAGCATTACATGTTAGTTAGTTAACAACATTTCATCAAGGAGAAACACTAGAACTTTAAAGCCACCTTAAGTTTTACATTAAGAATAATGGGAATTTTTAACTAAACCTGCATGACATACATAACTGATAAATGATTTTTGAGCTAGAGAACACACAGCCTGTGAGTTTTGAGCTTAATTGTATGGTTACATTCAAACCATAATATTTTATTCCTGTGTGTTCCGCCCTTCTTTTTTTATTCTGGTGTTCTTTACTTTGTTTTAATATATATGTCCAATTATAGAATAGAAATACATACCAAGAGAGTGATTGAGGCCATTATTTGATTTTAGCTCACTTATCCCAGAATAGCCTACCTTTTACATCACCCTTGTTAGCCCCCTTGAGCCTTTAAATCCCTTTTATTCTATAAACTACATTACTAGCCTTAAGCAGAAAAACAAAATAAAAATTCCAAGTTGAATCCGTGGTTAGCTTAAGATAGAAATTGTGTATGGTTTACATGTGGGAAACCTATTGGGAACATGGATGATAAAAACAAAAGGTAGAAAAGTTGAAAAGAATAAAATAATTCAAAATAAAAGTTTTGGGAAGCATGCTCATGTGAAATCAAAATAATTGAATTACCATGTGCATTAAAAAAAAGGTGTTATGAATAAAGGGGACACAAAAGAATTCCCCAAATGTGAAATAAAGCAATGCACATGGGATAAAAATAATAAACATTGAAACATGAGCATGTAACATCAAAAGTGGGAAAATATGGGAGAATAGGTAAAAGAAGCTTTGCTTTACAAAGTATGTATGTTAGGTGAGATCTTAGACTAATTAAGGATTCACTTATTAACTCACTTAGCCTTATACATATACCATTACCTTTACTTGGCCCCATTACAACCTTAACTAAAGACCTCGTGATTTTTGGTATGTCTATATTCTATAATTGTTGATTGGTTAGATGAAGAACAAAGTTATAGGAAGTAAGAATAAAAAGAAGAATAGAGTGATTAACCCAATAAACACTGAGTGACTAGAGAGTAAACACAAAATCCAGTGACGGTTCAATAGCTCATTAACATATATCTCTGTTGAAATTATTAATTGTCTTGCAAGTTTATAAAATGTTTTTCTCTCCCATCTCAATTGTAAAAGCACTTTATCACAATCTAAGGCTTGGCTGTATATATATACATGACTCCTTGAGAATGTGAATTAATTTAACTACATGCAAGCTTTATATTCAAGTAAATAAAAATTAGAATTGCATGATGCATCATTCATCTAGGTAGTTGCATTTAGATTAGATTGCATTGCATGGCATTCCACCACTTTAACCTAACATTACTCTTGGACTTAGCATGAGGACATGCTATTGTTTAAGTGTGGGGAGGTTGATAAACCCATATTTTATGATATATTTTGTGCTTAATCTGAGTGATTTATTCAATCCTTCCCCCACTTATTCATATTAATTGCATGGTTTTACTTTCCCTTCCTTATTATATGATGTATGTGAAAAACATGTTTCCTAAGCTTTAAAAATTAATTAATTTAATTACCTTTATTTCCATTCGATGCCGTGATTAGTGTGTTGAGTAGTTTCAGATCT
>NC_029786.2:54145022-54198547 GCF_000816755.2 Arachis ipaensis | reverse complement strand
ATTATCTAAGGTTTGGCTATTATATGACTTATGACTCCTTGAAAATGTGAATTAATTCAACTACATGCAAGCTTTATATACAAGTGAATAAAAACTAGAATTGCATGATTCATTTAGGTAGTTGCATTTAGAATAGATTGCATTACATGAGATTCTACCACTTTAACCTTACTTTATTCTTTCTCTTGGATTTAGCATGATGACATACTATTGTTTAAGTGTGGGGAAGGTGATAAACCCATATTTTATGATGTATTTTGTGCCCAATTTAGTGATTTATTCAATCCTTCACCCACTTATTCATATTAATTGCATGGTTTTACTTTCCCTTCCTTATTATGTGATGTATGTGAAAAACATGTTTCCTATGCTTTAAAATTAATTATTTTAATTACCTTTATATCCATTCGATGCCATGATTCGTGTGTTGAGTAGTTTCAGATCTTCTAAGGCAGGAATGACTTGAAGGATGGAAAGGAAACATACAAAAATGGAAGGAAAGCACAAAACGGAGTTTTTGGAGAAACTGGCATCCACGCGATCGCATGGGCGACGCGGACGCATGCCAAGCGCGAAGAAGCAGCGACGCGGCCGCATGACTGACGCGACCGCGTGCCTTAAGCAGAACACATATGACGCGGCCGCATGATTGACGTGACCGCGTGACAAAGAAAACTCCGAATGACGCGACCGCATGACCCACGCGGACGCGTGACAGAGGCCACACACCAGAAATTGCAGAAAACGCTCCCAGCGAATTCTGAAGCCCTTTTTGGCCCAAATCCAAGTCCAAAAGGCATAGACCAGAGGTTATGAAGTGGGGGAATGCATCTATTCAAAGAGAGTCTCCACTTAAGTTAGTTTTTATGATTTAGATTTATTTAGAGAGAGGTTCTCTCCTCTCTCTTAGGATTAGGATTTTGGATTTCTCTTAGTTTTTGGAGTGACTCTCGATCCCAGGTTCAATGTTCCTTTACTTTAAGCTTCCCTTTCACTTTTTATTCATTCCATTACTTTAGTTGGTTATTTGATTCTGCAATTTAATTTGTGAATTCTTCCATGTTACAGATTACTCTTTTGAATTAATGTTAATTGAGGTATTTCAGTTTATTATTGCTTTCTTTTATTTACATTATTGTTATTCCCATCTGAAGACATTTTTATTCCAGTAGATTTACTTTTCTCCTTTTGGTCTTGGTTAAGAAATCAGTAACTCAGGAGTTATCAAACTCAAACATGATTGATAATTGTTATCTTTGTTAATTAAATTGAACTTCAATAATCCCAATCTTTTCTTAGGAAATAAATAGGATTTGAAGATCAAACCAATTAATCCCTGGACCTTCCTTTATCTTAGTAAAGGTTAACAAAGTGGAATTAAGATTCAATTCTCATCATCATTGATAAGGATAACTAGGATAGGACCTCTAATTTCTCATACCTTGCCAAAAGTTTATTTACAGTCATTTATTTATTTTACTTGCCATTTAAATTACTTGTTCTTCATTTACTTTAATTGCTGATTAAACCATTCCCTCTTCATTCTCTAAACCCCAATTTACAATCTCCATAACCAATAATAAGAACATACTTCCCTGCAGTTCCTTGAGAAGACGACCCGAGGTTCGAATACTTCGGTTATCAATTTATTTAGGGGTTTGTTACTTGTGACAACCAAAACGTTTGTACGAAGGGATTTCTTTTGGTTTAGAGACTATATCTACAACGCGACTGTTTTTATAAAATTCTTTACTGGCAAAAATTCCTAACATCACCTATCAACATTCCTTACCTAATCCGGCAAGCAGTGGGCCGCGTTCACACAAAGGGTAACCTCCCATTCCCCGCCTTGGTAACGGATTTGATTGCAGCCGTTGACCACGAGACTAAGGACGTGAAGGCGATAATTCCGGTGAAGGACAACTTCGTCCCGAGTGGAAAGTATCTTAAGCCCCTACGGGAATCGCAAGCCTTGACAAGGCCATTCCTTCCGACATTCCTACTACCGTATCGGTACCACAGAAATCATCCCACCAATTATTTGTTGAGCTCACTAAAAAGGTAGACCGATATGAGCGGCAGAACAAACTCCGTTATGCTTACTTGAAGAAGCTCTTGGGTTGTGCTAACCCACCTATGGACGAGCCGGACACTTCAGAATCCACTTCAGACCAAAGTGAAGCGAGCACTCAAGAGACGGATAGTGAAAGTGCCGACCCCAAACCCACTTTGTGCATTACCGATAGCACGGAGGACCGTGCAAATTTTTAAGTGTGGGGAGGTTGTTTACCGACTTCCGTAGGTAACGACCCTTCTTTTCAACACCCAAATTTTTAATTGTCTTGAATTTTTTGTTGTTAATTAGGATAACTTGCAGTTCATGGTTAGTTTTTGCATTTAAACAGTCTTCGCATGATAGTTATTTCTTACTAGGACGACTTGGTTAGGGAGATGACTTCTTTTCTAAGAAACTATTTTTTTAGGGCACCCTACCAATTTTTGAAAAATTTTTGTGTTAAACTTGCTTGAAGGAATTAATTTTGGAAAAGCTTTTGAGTTAAGAACACACAAGCATGTGAGTTTTGAGCCCAATTGCATGGTTACATAATATAACCACTTATTTCCATTCTTGTGTGCATTGTTCTCCTTCTATGATTGCAATCCTTGATTTGTTTGATTTTATATGTCAATTATTTTGTGTATGAATGAATTTACATGATTGAGGCCGTTATTTCAATAGCTCACTTACCCAAATAGCCTTAACCCTTTTATCTACCATTGTTAACCAATTTTGATCCTATGTTAAACCCCCTTTGTTCTTTAATTTAGCACATCAATATCCCTAAGTGAAAAACAATAAATGTCCTTTGATTTGGATCTTTGATTAGCTTAGGCGAGTGAGGGTGTGTGTCATTTAAGCCGGAGGAGAGCTTGGGAACATTTGTAGAGGTAAAAGTGTGTTTTTGTAATTTTTATTGAAAATATTGGGAATCGGGTACATACTCATGTATTGAATTTTTAAAACATATGCATTGGCACTATTGTATATGTTTCATCAAAAGAGAAAAGCAAAATAAAAATAAAAGAAAAAATGTAGAAAAAGAAATAGAAAAATAAAAGAAACAAAAATATATAGAAAAAGAAAGCAATAAAAAGGGGATAAAATGCCCCAAGGCGAAGCCAATAATAACCAATGCATATCGGTTGTGGATTAAAAGAGAATACATGAGTGTGTAAAAAGTGAATGAATGGGTAGTTAGGTTGTGTATTAAAATTGTATAGGTTGTTGTGTGTGTTAGGTGAAAGCTTAGGTTAATCAAGGATTCAAATTTTAAGCTCACTTGGCCATATGTGCATCCTTACCCTTACCCTAGCCCCATTATAACCTAAAGAAAAGCGCTCATGATGAATGTACGCATGCACCGAATAATTATTGATTGTTAGATGAAAAAAAAATCTTGGAAAGCATGATTAGAGGAGAATTTAGTGATCAACCCTATACACTTGAGCGAATAGAGCGGATACACTTCCGGTGAGGGTTCGATGCTCAACCCCTTGTTCCCGGCTTTCACAAGCTTTCTTCTTGCAAGTTGTTTACACTCCATTTTGATATTTGAATTGGTAGAGTTCATGAATGATCATATCACCTTAGTCCTACTCGTTCATGTATGTGTTCTAGGAAGTTGATTCACTTTTGACCAAGTAGATAGAAGTATTTGCATTAGTTGCATCCATGTAGATAAATTGCTTTTTATACACCCCATTCTCCTATATTCTTTGGTCTTTTAATTTTTAGCATGAGGACATGCTTGCTTAAGTGTGGGGAAGTTTGATAAACCCTAATTTTGTGGTTTATCTTGTGAAGAATTTGGAGAGTTTTATCAATATTTTCCGCACTTATTCATATAAATTGCCTGGTTTTGTGTTTCCTTCCTAATTTTGATTCATGGTTTAAAACATGCTTCTTTTACCTTAAAAATTCTATATTTAAATCCTCTTCTATTACCATTCGATGCCATGATGTGTTTGTTAAGTGGATTCAGGATCTATAGGGCAAGAATGGTCTAGAAGATGGAAAAAAAGCATGCACAAGTGGAAGGGACATGAAGAATGATGCTTTGGAGAACTAGAGGCGACGCGCACACATGGCTGACGCGCACGCGTGGATTGGCACAACAGTGACAAACGCGTACACATGCTCGACGCGTACGCATGGCTCGCAGAACTCAGATGACGCACACGCGTGGCTGACGCGCACGTGTGACACTCAACATGTGACTTCATTAATGAAATCGTGGCTGTCAATTTCTGGGGAGCTCCAGACCCAAATCCAACTTGATTCTGCATGGAAAAGACCCAGGAATTGATGGAGGAAGGGGGGATCCAATCATTCACACCTAACACATGGTTTTTAGCTAGTTTTTGGTTCTTGTTTTCTAGAGAGAGAAACTCTTACTTCTCTCTAGATTTAGTTTGTTTTTGATCCTCCTTTGTTGAAATTTTGAATTGGGTTTTGTTAATTTTAGTTTCAATTACTTAATTTGAGTCCTCTAGTTATAATTTTGTTTAGATCTTGTGTTGAATTGTGTTTTCTTGTTATTTCCCTTTTCTTCTCATTTTATGAACTTTATGGATCTTGGTTTTCTTTAGTGCATTAATGTTTTCTATGATTGATAGTGTTAATTGAGTTGTTTTCTATTAATAATTGTTAGTTGGTATTTGTGATTTTTAATTAATTTGCAATTTGAATATGTCTTTTATTAATGCATACCATGTGTTTGATAAAATGTTCCCCTTGATTATGGAGTAGTTTTCTATACTCTTGGCCTAGGCTAAGGGAATTGGGTGACCTTGAGTCATTGGGTCTAATTGGATTGGTGATTTGAGAACACTTAGTGGTCAATTTGATAACCATTGACACTAGCCTACTACTAAGTCAATTAGTATCTAGGTTAGAACTTATGGCTTGATGTTGATCAAGCCATTTGACATATTTCAAGTATAGAAGTAGACTTAATGAGCTTGGTTCCTCATAATTGTCAAGATATGGTTATTAGACAAGGATGGTGACCCCAATTCCTATGCCTAGCCAAGAACCCCTTCTATTATTTATATTTGAAACCCAAAAATCCTAATTGCTTAATTCTTGTTATAGTTAGTTTAGTTGTTTACTTAGTTCTAGAGTAGAGGTAGATTTGTATGCTCCCTTACTAGGTTGAATTTGCTTATACTTGGTTTTAGTTACTTTGATTTAGTTTTTTGCACCTTAAGATTCCTTGCATGTTAAGTTTAGTAGTTTAAATTCTTGTTTATGACTCCCAATCGCAGAATTCTAACCAATATTAACGCACATGTTTGCCCATTCTCTTGAGGACGACCCGAGAAAATACTCTCGGTTACTTTATATTGGGGTTGACTTTCTGATAACCATATCAAAATTTGAGGATAAGGTTATACGTTTGTCTAGGACTATACTATGACATGATTTCCTATTGATGAAATTCTATATCAACGATAATTCTCTCACCAGGTAGGTAGGATGTAAACCCCGTAAAATTAGTGAATAATTATTCAATAAAATAAATTTTAGTAAAAGAAATTAAGAATATTAATTTTGTAGTTTAATAAGATAGAGCTAATTAAAACAAGAATTTCAACACTAATTTTAAAGAATTTGGCCCAAGATTGGGCCGAACCGGTCAAACCAGGCCCGTGGGCCCAACCAACTCATTAAACAAAATGACCATCAGCTCATCTACTTCCCATTTCACCATTTTACGCTGGGAAACAAGGAGAGGGGAAGAACACAAACTTCAAACCCTTGTTCTTGTTTCAAATCCAAATAACTTTTGATCCGGAGCTTCGATCGCCGCACCGTTCCCAGCCACGCGTCCGCAATGACGTGCTCTACAAAGCCTGGTGCTTAATTTGGTAAGGAATCTTTAGTTTTATTCTCAGCCTCTCTTTCCCCTAAATTTTCGAAATTAATTAGAGTGGAGTTGAGATTTTGCTTCTTTGATGTTATAGGGTCCGATTAGCTTGAGAAAAATGCTCACTCTTGCTTATTTGGTTCTTGGGTAAGGTAAGAATCCTAGAACCCTAGCTAATTCTTTGATTAAGTGTGTTGGGTATTGAATTTTGGGTATGTACATGTGATATATGTGTTAGAAGCTTAATTGAAATCTTCGAGTTGGTGCTAGTTGCTGAATTTTGGTGTTGAGGCTTGCATTTTTGCCTAAGTGGGTTGTCTTGGGTTATACGAGGAAATCGGCCAAGATATGATTTTAGTTTCTCGTATTTAATATACAATGTCTTGTGAAAACTTAGGCTAGATGACAATAGGATAGGAATGAATGAATGAGTATGTTAATTGTTTATTACCTTTGATAATATTTGTTGATATGGATTGAGAAGTTGTTGGTGTTTATTGATTATGATAGAATTAGAATTGATGAGTGATGGTTTGATGATGAGTGGTAAGTTGGCAATAATGACATGTATATATGATGGAATGTTGATGGTTGTTGGTATAATTATGAAGTTTATGTATGATAGTTTTGTGAAAATGAGGAATGGTGGGTGATGGAAGGGTGTGATATTGTGTTAATGTGATTGGTATGTTGTGGTGCTGAATTATATATATGGAATGTTGAGGTTTGAATTGATTGTTAATGAAAATAGAGGTTGAGGGTTTTTGTGTAAAATTAATTTTTGGTCGAACTTTGGCGAAGCATAACTCGGCCTCCGGACTTCCAAATTGTTTCAAACTTGTTTCATATGAAAAGTTTACACCATTCGAAGAACGGATGAAAAATTTTTGAAATGAAAAAGTTATGCACGTCGGAAGTTTAGAGTGCAAAACTGAAAATTCTGCAGCATTCAGCATTTTTGCTGTTCTGCATAGCTTGCGTATGCGACCACTGCACGCGACGCGACCAAAATTTCCGGGTTTGGCATCTTGTGAATGCGGACAAGGTGCTTGCGTATGCGAGCAGTGGTTTTTGAGGGGTTGCGTACGCGACCACCTGCACACGACGCGACCAACCTTTCCGGGTTAGGTATCTCGCGTACACGTGGCCCCTGTTTCAGCAAACATGAATTTTTTGTTTGTAAAGCGTAATTTCAAACCTCTAAGCCTCTTTTTTTATTCTTTTAGCCCTAGATCCCATTAGTATGCCTAGTAATAAGATGAAGCTAGGAAAATGTGGTAACTTGGAGATGAAGAAAGCTTGAGAAGTGATGAATTAGGTATGAGGATATATATATATATATATATGAATCCTGTTGACCTTACGGCGTAAGGGTGACCGGGCACGTATAAATTTCCAGGAAGGATTTCCCCCAATGAGCAAAATTTATACATATGAATGAGAAAAAGCTATGAATAGACTCTTGGGGATGCTCGTCGAGGGACAATCCAGGGTTTAGCAACCGGACTTGTCAGGTTGGCTTGATAACTGATAGATGAGACTCATCAGCCATATGGTAGGCATGCATCATATGTATATTGTTTGAATTGCTTGTTTGTGCATTATTTGGGAATGCCTAATTGAACATACCATGTTAATTGTTATATTTGCTACCTGCAGTACTTGTACTCTACCTGTGTTTGTTATTGTCTGCTTGGTTGTCTGTGCTCTCTGGTGTTGGAGGATTGGAGGAAAGGAGGAGGATTGATGGTTAGATTTAAGTTTTAGTTGAGATAGAAACCCTTAGAGGACCACCTTGAATTATGGTTTCTGCTTTAGTTCTTCAAGCTTTATAATTTGAGTGTCGGCATTCTAGGATTGCCTCTGGCTTTCCCAGGACCTTATATCTTATGTACGTGGCACCTTTACCATGCTGAGAACCCCCGGTTCTCATTCCATACGGATACTTTTATGTTTTCAGATGCAGGTCGAGAGGCACCTCGCTTGGTGTCTGGAGCTCTGCAGTGAAGTGGATCTTTTGGGACTTTATTTTTGTATAGTTTATATATGATCATATGTATAGAACTTTCCTTATAATTTGTTTTACTTTTTTACCTCTTAGAGGTGTATAGAGAACTAGGGTTTTATTTATGTATTTTGGACTTGGGGTTATGTATATATGTATGTAAATATTCTCTGGCCAACCTTAGCTTCGCAGGCTGAGTCAGAAGCTTGCTGTTTTGTACTCTTGACCCTCTACTCTTGTTTTCTGTATATATATGTTATGAACCTTAGCTTTCTTCGTACGCAAGTAATCCCTATTCTTGAGCATTGTGCTTTTAATTTCGCGATTTTGGTTTACCTATTCCTCAAGGCTCCTATTATATTACATTCTTTCCATTATTATATGCATATATTTTATTATAGAGGTCGTAATACCACACCACCTCTGTTTTACGACTTAAGCATAAAGCTCTATGTGGTAGGGTGTTACTGATGACAAGTCATCTTATGCTAGTTTCACAAGCATTTTTCATTTGTTTCATTAGGTTTTATGCACTTTCTTGCACAATAAGTAAGTGGTTGGAGTGGAATTTTATGTTTATTTTGATTCAATCAAACATCATTTATTTTATACAAAATCATGAGATTTATGCAAGAACTAAGTGATTATTATGAATGATGCAAATTCTTATGATTTTGGTGAGACTTTGATTGCTTGTTTGGTTGATTTTAGGTGAGAAAATAAAGAAAACGAGAAGCACTATAGAATAACATTGCGTTCAAATGAAGAACGCCACGCTCACTTGACGACGCGCACGTGTACAGGACGCTTACGCGTCAGAGGCAAGTTTCGAAGACCCAGGCGTACGCGTGCATGACGCGTACGTGTGGAAGTGGTTGGTGCTCGTTTTTAAAGAGAGCGCTACATTTAATTACTCAGCATTTTCGGGAAGATTTAAATTTGGAGCTGAAGTTTTGAAATCGACGCGCACGCGTGCATGACGCGCATGCATCGATGGAGCACCTGGGAGGAACCACGGGAACGAGTGAGTGATGCTGAAGCATGGAATTGGTATTTTGCACCCACACGCACACGCAGAGGATGCGCACGCATGGGCAGCGTTCATTAAGCCAACGTAGCACTCAGTAAGTGAACGCTATGGAAGCACGCGTACGCGACCTGTACGCGTCGATGAGCAAAAAGGCAAAAGGACGCGCACGCATCAGAGACGCGTATGCGTGGATGAATGATGAACTGAACTCTCGTGCGGTCTAGAATTTTCACAATTAAGTTCTCGTTGCAAGTATAGCTTCTAGACCGACAAGAAATCCTTTCTTGCAAAAGTTTGGTTGTCACAAGTAACAAAACCCAATAAAATTGATAACCGAAGTATTTAAACCTCGGGTCGTCTCTCAAGGAATTGCATGGAGGTGTATTTATTATTGGTTATGGAAGATTATCTTTTGGGGGTTTTTGAATAATGAACAGGAAAAGTAAATTGCAAGAATTAAAGTAATAACTAATAAAGCTCTTAGCAAGATATGAGAACTGGAAATTCCATCCTAGTTATCCTTATCAATTGTGATGAGAATTGTTTATTACTCCCACTTAGTTAACCCTTACTAAATAAAGGAAAGTCAAGTGGACTAATCAATTTGATTCCTCAAGTCCTAGTCAACTCCTAAAGAAAGACTAGCTTTAGAGGGATCCAAATCAACCAGCAAATTCCAATTATCAATCAACAAAGAAGTTTGATAACTCAAGTGTCACCAATTACTCAATTCAAGCTAAGAATATAAAAAGCTAAATTAAAATCATAAATCTGAAATACCTCAAATTGCATTAAATAGAAAATTAAAGTAAAACATGAAAATTCATAAACCAAGTAGTAACATAAAGTAATCAATAAGGGAAATAGACAAACTAGAACACTAAGACAAATAAAAGTAGAAGAGAAACTAAATTAAAGGAACATTGAACCTGGAATTGGGACGAAATAAACCTAAAACTAAGGAAAATCCTAATCCTAAAACCTAGAGAGAGGAGAGAGAGGTCCTCTCTCTCTCTAGAAACTACATCTAAAACCTAAAATTGTGAATTATGAAAGTTTTTTTTTTGAATGAATGGATTCTCTCATTTTATAGCTTCTAATCTGTGTTTTCTGGGCCAAAAACTGGGTCAGAAACACCCCAGAAATCGCTGGAGGGGAATTCAGAAACGTACAGGTCGCTGGATTTGCGCAGATCCATGCGTGCGCGTGAATTCACGCGTGCGCGTCACTTATCTTCAGGGAAACTATGACAAATTATATATCATTTCGAAGCCCCAGATGTTAGCTTTCCAATGCAACTAAAACCGCCTCATTTGGATCTCTGTAGATCAATTTATGGTCAGTTAAGTACGAAGAGGTCAGGCTAGACAGCTTAGCAATTTCTTCAACTTCTTGTATTTCTTCCACTTTTGCATGTTTCCTTTCCATCCTCTAAGCCATTCCTGCCTTATAAATCCTGAAATCACTTAACACACATATCAAGGCATTGAATGGTAATAAGAGAGGATTAAAATTAGCAATTTAAAGGCCCAGGAAACATGTTTTCAATCATAGCACAAGATTAGGAAGAAAAATGTAAATCCATGCAATTAGTATGAATAAGTGTGCAAAGACTTGATAAAAACCACTCAATTGAGCACAAGATAAACCATAAAATAGTGGATTATCAACCTCCCCACACTTAAACATTAGCATGTCCTCATGCTAAGTTCAAGAGAAGCTATAAAGGAGTGAAGAGGAATGGTAGAATGTATGAAATGCAAGCTATCTATATGAATGCAACTATATGCTAAGATGTTTCTGCTTACTTGGTTAAAAGTAAACAAGTTCTCCAAGAAAAACATAAATCCGATTTCACTAATTCAAATCATACAATCAAAGACAAGTAAACTTGTAAGAAGCTAGCTCATGAAAGCAGGGAACATAGAATCGAGCATTGAACCCTCACTGATGGTGTATATGCATTCTAGTCACTCAAGTGTATAGGGTAATTACTCTACTCTTCTCTAGTCATGCTTTCTAAACTTTTTTCTTCACCTAACCAATCAACAAATATTTAATGTACCAATAAAAACATCATGAGGTCTTTTCAAGGTTGTAATGGGGCTAAGGTAAAGGTGAGGGTATATATATGGCTAAGTGAGCTATAAATTGAATTCTTGACTAACCTAAACTCTCACCTATACATACTCTATATTCTTCTTAAATCATGCCTAGCTACCCAAAATTTCCATTTTTGCATCTCATACTCATGCATCAACTTTTCTTTAATTTTATCACATATGCATTGATTTTTTCATTAACTTAACAGTGGGGTAATTTTGTCTCCTTATTTATTTATTTAATTTATTTATTTATATTGTATATATATAATTTTTTTTCTTTTTCCTTTTTTTTTTCCTTTTTTTTGTATTTTTTTATTGAAAATATAAAAGTAAACATAACATATCAATGCACATGAGTTTTTTATTTTTTTCTGGTCTCATATGAGTATGCACCCAAATTCCCAATACTTTTGTCACTAAACACAACACACTTTCATCAACCCAAGTTCTCACGGTTCCCCACACTTAGTTGATACACAATCTCTATCTTAAGCTAACCAAAGATTCAATTTGGGATATTTAATTGTTTTTCTGCTTAAGGCTAGTGATGTGGTAAAATATAGAATAATTGGGGATAAAAAGGCTTAAGGTGGCTAACAAAGGTGATTAAAAGGGTAGGCTATTTTGGATAAGTGAGCTAATAACAATTAATGATGGCCTCAATCATATGCATACATATAAATACACTAAACATTGGACATATAGAATGAAACAAAGCAAAGATTGCAGCCATAGAGAAGAAAACACACAAGAATAAAATATTCTGGTTAAATAATGTAACCATATAATTAAGCTCAAATTCTCACAAGTGTGTTCTTAGCTATAACCCATGTTCCAAATACAACTTCCAACAAGTTTAACAAAAAATTTTCAATTTAAATTAGTGAAATACTAAAAAAAAGGGTCTTGAAAAGAAGCTCATTACTTTAACCAAGCAAAACATACATGCAAGCAATTATTAACATGCAATCTATCCTAACTAACAAAAGAAAAACTAAAAATGTTGGTGTTAAAAGCTAGAGAAGTTACCTCCGGAAGTCAGGTACTGACCGACCTCCCCACACTTAAAGCTTGGCACCGTCCTCGGTGCCTGATAAACCACTATTTTATGGTTTATATTGTGTTTAATTGTGTGGTTTTATCAAATCTTTACCCACTTATTCATTAAATAAGAATGCATTTATAATTCCTTCCTAAAAATACTTTATGGTTGAAAACTTGCTTCCTAGAGACTTTTAATTTTGTATTTTAATTCTCCTTTATTCCATTCGATGCCGTGATCTGTGTGTTAAGTGTTCCAGGCTTTATAGGGCATGAATGACTTGGAGATTAGAAAGGAAGCTTGCAAAAATGGAAGGAACACAAGAAATTAAGGAGATGACCAACGAGAAGTGACGCGGGCGCATGACTCGCGACCACGCGATATAGCGGAAATTGCAGTGACGCGGACGCATGGCTCACGCGACCGCGCGGATTGAAAACTGCACCAGTGACGCGAAGGCGTGGACGACGTGCATGCGTGGCAAGACAAAACACTGGATGACGCGAACGTCTGGATGACGCGATTGCGTGACATGCGCGATCTGCAGAATTCGCTGGGGACGATTTTGGGCCCTGTTTTGACCCAATTTTCGGCCCAGAAAAGCATATTAGAGCCAGGGAACATGCAGAGACCAGAGAACAACATTCATTCCACATAATTTTAGTTTTAGATCTGATTTTACTCCTCCTCTATGTTTTCTCTCTACACATTCATAGTTCTTAGGATTTTGATTTATGGCTTTTTGGATTGGGATATTGAGAAGAGTTATTACCTCCGCTAAGATTTCGTCATTCTAGTTTGTTTCCTTACTTGTCTCTTACTCTTCCATGTCTTCAATTTACTCAGAATTACTATTGGATTATTTTTAGAATTCATTAATACAGGAACTATTTTTATTTTTAATTGATCTTTTAATTATTATTTATCATGTCTTTCTTTATTTCCCTTTCTTATGTTATGAAGTTTACATTCATAATGAGCGAGTAGTTCCATAACTTGATTGGGAGATGATTGAAAGGAAACCTTGAGTTGGATTACTCAAGAGAAAAATTGTAATTGGGTTTATTGTTGCATCGCCCTCTAGTCATTGACACTAGTCCTTCCCAAGAGAGAGGATTAAGACTTGTGACTAGAAATAGCTTTCCAACTTGCTTGACTTTCCTCTACCTAGTAAGGGATAACTAAGCAGAACAACCTTCAATCATCAATTAATCTTGAGAGTACTCCAGCAAGAATAGGGCTTCCAACTAATCTACTCCCAGTCAAGGTTTTTATTTAAATTGCATAAATTCTCTAACTTAATTTCCCGTTTATCAACTCAAACCATTTTAGAAAACATCTGATTAATAAAATAGCACACCTTTCTGCAACTCGTTGGGAGACGACCTGGGATTTATACTCCCAGTATTTTAATTCTACTTTTTGTGACAACCCCTTCTAAATTGATACACGGAATTTCGGTTGGTTAAGAACTGTACTTGCAACGTATCTCTTATAATAATTTCTTAACTCGCCAATTTCTGCCACGTCAATTTTTGGCGCCATTGCCGGGGAGTTGCAATAGAGTGCTAAGTTATTGATTGGAATTTATTTATTTGCATTTTATTTTATTTTTGCTACTATGAGCTGCATATTTCTTTTGTTAAATGACGCATTCACTTCCTGATCCAAGCTTGCCAGTATTTGATCCTGAGATTGAAAGAACTATCTCACGAATAAGGCAAGCTCGGCGTCGGTTAGTCCTCTCTGAGGGCAAATCTGAAATGTCACTTGAGGAAGAAACAAGCTCCCTTTCTGCTGATTCGGTTGATTTACGTGTAGGTGACATGGCAGCACCTAGGAGAATTACTATCCAGGAGGCTAGAGCCCCTGATTTTACAATGCAACCGTTTCAAGCGCATCACTCAGCAGTGGCTACAGACTTTGAAATAAAGACTGCACTGCTCAACTTGATGCCTAAGTTTTATGGCTTACCTGCTCAAGAGCCTATCAAGCACCTGAGAGATTTCCAAGCAGCCTATTCTACTGTCAGGCATGATGGTGCAGATGAAACTTCTATTCTGTTAAAAGCTTTCCCGTTCTCTCTTGAGGGAAAGGCGAGAGAGTGGTACTACACTCAACCTGCAGCAACTGTTTCTGACTGGGATACGCTCAAAAGAGAATTTTTGGAAAAATTCTTCCCAGCTGAAGTTACTGACAAACTAAGGAAAGACATTTCCATGATTGTTCAGGACGAATCCGAGACTCTCTATGAATACTGGGAGTGCTTCAACAACCTTCTGGAAGCATGCCCCCACCATATGATTGACAAGATAGTGTTGCTCGGCTACGTCACACAGGGCATGAGGCCCCAAGATAAGACCACATTGGAAAGTGCTAGCAATGGGTCTATGAAAAATTACAAGACCACTGATGAGGCATGGCAATTGATCAGCGACTTAGCTGAATCTACTCGGAATCACAGGGAGAAACAAGGCCATTCAAAAGCTGTTGCAGAAGTATCCTCTAGCAGAGAGACTGCTGTTCTAACTCAGAGTATCTGTGAAATGACCAACTTACTGAAGCAGATGCAATTGAATCAACAACAAGTTTAGCAAGCTCAACCTTCTCCCCCACAACAAAGCCAACAGTTAATCCCATAGAGAGTGTGCAGAATCTGTGCTGATTATAGCCATTATACTGATGAATGTCCGCAGTTCCAGCAAGAAGACAACACTGTGGCAGTGATGAGCGGATAATTTATACGCTTTTTGACATTGTTTTTAGTATGTTTTTAGTAGGATCTAGTTACTTTTAGGGATGTTTTCATTAGCTTTTATGTTAAATTCACATTTCTGGACTTTACTATGAGTTTGTGTATTTTTCTATGATTTCAGGTATTTTCTGGCTGAAATTGAGGGACTTGAGCAAAAATCAGATTCAGAGGTTGAAGAAGGACTCCTGATGCTGTTGGATTCTGACCTCCCTGCACTTAAAGTAGATTTTCTGGAGCTACAAAACTCGAAATGGCGCGCTTCCAATTGCGTTGGAAAGTAGACATCCAGGGCTTTCCCGCAATGTATAATAGTCCATACTTTTTCAAAGTTTAGAGGACGCAAACTGGCGTTCGACGCCAGCTCTCTGCCCAATTCTGGCGTCCAGCGCCAGAAACAAGTTGCAAAGTGGAGTTCAACGCCCAAAATGGCACAAAAGCTGGCGTTCAACTCCAGAAAGAGCCTCTGCATGTGTAACATTCAAGCTCAGCCCAAGCACACACCAAGTGGGCCCCGGAAGTGGATTTATGCATCAATTACTTACTTTTGTAAACCCTAGTGGCTAGTTTATTATAAATAGGACTTTTTACTATTGTATTAGATCATCTTTGGACGCCTGGTTCTTAGATCAGAGGGGCTGGCCATTCGGCCATGTTTGGACCTTTCACTTATGTATTTTTAACGGTAGAGTTTTTACACTCCATAGATTAAGGTGTGGAGCTCTGCTGTTCCTCAAAGATTAATGCAAAGTACTACTGTTTTCTATTCAATTCACTTGTTCCGCTTCTAAGATATTCATTCGCACCTCAACCTGAACGTGATGAACGTGACAATCATCATCATTCCCTATGAATGCATGCCTGACAACCACTTCCGTTCTACATTAGATTGAATGAGTATCTCTTAGATCTCTTAATCAGAATCTTCGTGGTATAAGCTAGATTGATGGCGGCATTCATGAGGGTCCGGAAAGTCTAAACCTTTTCTGTGGTATTCCGAGTAGGACTTTGGGATTGAATGACTGTGACGAACTCCAAACTCGTGAGTGCTGGGCGTAGTGACAGACGCAAAAGGATAGTAAATCCTATTCCAGTATGATCGAGAACCTCCAAGATGATTAGCCATGCAGTGACAGCGCATCGGACCATTTTCACAGAGAGGAATAGGATGCAACCAATGACAAGGGTGATGCCTCCAGACGATTAGTCGTGCTGTGACAGAGCATTTGGACCATTTTCCCGAGAAGATTGAAAGTAGCCATTGGCACCGGTGACATCCTTACACAAATCCAGCCATAGAAAGGAGTAAGATTGATTGGATGAAGACAGCAGGAAAGCAGAGGTTCAGAGGAACGAATGCATCTCCATACGCTTATTTGAAATTCTCACCAATGAGTTACATAAGTATTTCTATCCTTATTTTATTAATTAATTTCAAAAACCCCATTACTATTTTATATCCGCCTGACTGAGATTTACAAGGTGACCATAGCTTCCTTCATACCAACAATCTCCGTGGGATTCGACCCTTACTCACGTAAGGTATTACTTGGACGACCCAGTGCACTTGCTGGTTAGTTGTGCAAAGTTGTGAACCATGGTATTGGCATCGCGTTTTTGGTGCCATTGCCAGGGAAAGAAAGAGCAATGAATTTTATATAATCAAAGTGTAATCACAATTTCTGCGCACCAAGTTTTTGGCGCCGTTGCCGGGGATTGTTCGAGTTTGGACAACTGACGGTTCATCTTGTTGCTCAGATTGGGTAACTTTCTTTTTGTTTTGTTTTCAAAAATTTTTCAAAAATCTTTCAAAAATTTCTCCTTTGTTTTCAAAAAAAAAATTTAGTAAAAAAAATATTTTCAAAAATATGTTTTTCTTCAGAATTTTTAAGAATGAATTCTAGTGTTTCATAAAGCATGTCTGGCTATAAAGCCATGACTGTAGGGCATGTTAGATGTGTCATGTCTGAGTTACATACTAAAGCTTGGCTGGCTATTAAGCCATGCCTGACCCTTTTGATTGGAGCTTTAGAGCATAAGATTCCTGGAATTCATATTAAAAATTTTGAATCCTTATTTTTCTTTTTCAAAATGACTTTCGAAAAAATTTAAAAGAAAATACAAAAAAAATTCATAAAATCATAAAAATAAAAAATATTTCATGTTTCTTGTTTGAGTCTTGAGTCATGTTATAAGTTTGGTGTCAATTGCATGTGCATCTTGCATTTTTCGAAAATATTCATGCATTCATAGTGTTCTTTATGATCTTCAAGTTGTTCTTGGTAAGTCTTCTTGTTTGATCTTTGTATTTGCATGTTTTGTGTCTTTTCTTGTTTTTCATATGCATTCTTGAATTCTTAGTGTCTAAGCATTAAAGAATTCTAAGTTTGGTGTCTTGCATGTTTTCTTTGCATTAAAAAATTTTTCAAAAAATATGTTCTTGGTGTTCATCATGATCTTCATAGTGTTCTTGGTGTTCATCTTGACATTCATAGCATTCTTGCATGCATCACATGTTTTGATCTAAAATTCTCATGCATTGCATCATTTTTCTTGTTTTCTCTCTCATCATAAAAATTCCAAAAATCAAAAAAATATCTTTCCCTTTTTCTCTCTTAAAATTTCGAAAATTAGATTTGACTGTTTCAAAAATTTTTAAAATCTAGTTGTTTTCATGAGTCAAGTCAAATTTTCAATTTAAAAATCTTATCTTTTTCAAAATCTTTTTCAAAAATCAAATCTTTTTCAAAAACTTGATTTCAAAATATCTTCTCTAACTTCCTAACTCCTTATCTTTTCAAAATTTGTTTCAACTAACTAACTAACTTTTTGTTTGTTTCTTATCTTTTTCAAAACCACCTAACTAACTCTCTATCTCTAATTTTCGAAAATATCTCCCTCTTTTTCAAAATTTCCTTTTAATTAACTAATTATTTCAAATTTTAAATCTTAATTTTCGAAAATTACTAATATTTTTCAAAAACTATTTTCGAAAATCACTAACACTTTTTCAAAAATAAATTTCGAAAATTCACCTTCTTCCTCATCTCCTTCTATTTATTTATTCATCTACTAACACTTCTCTTCATCTCACATCTCTGCTATCCTTACCCTTGTGTTTGGATTCTTCATTTTTCTTCACCCCTATTCCTTTTCTTCTTCTACTAACAATAAGGAACCTCTTTACTGTGACATAGAGGATTCCTCTTCTTTTCTTTTTCTCTTCTCTTTCTTATGAGCANGCTCTGTGTGACCTTGGTTCAGGAATAAACCTCATGCCCCTCTCTGTAATAGAGAAACTGGGAATCTTTGGGGTGCAAGCTGCTAGAATCTCATTAGAGATGGCAGATAATTCAAGAAAACAAGCTTATGGACAAGTAGAGGACGTGTTAGTAAAGATTGAAGGCCTTTACATCCCTGCTGATTTCATAGTCCTGGATACTGGAAAGGAAGAGGATGAATCCATCATCCTAGGAAGACCTTTCCTAGCCACAGCAAGAGCTGTGATTGATGTGGACAGAGGAGAATTGATCCTTCAATTAAATAAGGACAACCTTGTGTTTACAACTCAAGGATCTCTCTCTGCATCCATGGAGAGGAAGCAGAAAAAGCTTCTCTCAAAGCAGAGTCAACCAAAGCCCCCACAGTCAGACTCTAAGTTTGGTGTTGGGAGGCCACAACCAAACTCTAAGTTTGGTGTTGAACTCCCATGTCCAAACTCTAAGTTTTGTGTTGGGGGAGTCTCAACAATGCTCTGAACATCTGTGAGGCTCCATGAGAGCCCACTGTCAAGCTATTGACATTAAAGAAGCGCTTGTTGGGAGGCAACCCAATTTCTATTTATCTAACTATATTTTTCTTAGTTATATGTCTTTATAGGTTCATGATCATGAGAAGTCACAAAATAAATATAAAAATTGAAAACGGAATCAAAAACAGCAGAAGAAAAATCACACCCTGGAGGAAGCATCTGCCTGGCGTTAAACGCCAGAACAGAGCATGGTTCTGGCGCTGAACGCCCAAAATGGGCAGTATCTGGGCGCTGAACGCCCAAAATGGGCATCATCTGGGCGCTGAATGCCAGAATTGCACCCTGGAGAGGAGCTGGCACTGAACGCTCAGAACAAGCATGGTTCTGGCGTTCAACGCCAGAAATGGGCAACAAATGGGCGTTGAACGCCCAAAATGGGCACCAATCTGGCGCTGAACGCCCAGAGTTGTGTGCAAGGTCATTTTACATGCCTAATTTGGTGCAAGGTTGTAAATCCTTGAACACCTCAGGATCTGTGGACCCCATAGGATCATCTCAGGATCTGTGGACCCATAGGATCACCTCAGGATCTGTGGACCCCACAGATTCCCACCTACCTCCACTCACTTCTTCTCACCCCTCACCACTCTCTTTCACAAAATCCCATAAACACTCTTCCCCAAAACCCTTCACCAATCACCTCAATCTCTCTTCCTCATCACCTCCTCACCACTCACATCCATCCACTCATCCCCATAAACCTACCTCATAAACTCCACCTACCTTCAAAATTCAAAATCAATTTCCCACCCAAACCCACCCTAAATGGTCGAAACTCCACCCCCTCCCATCCCTATATATAACCCTCCATTCTTCCTCATTTTCACACAACACTACCCTCTCTTCTCTTCTTGGCCGAAACAAAACCCCTTCTCCCTCTCCTCCATTTCTTCTTTTTCTTCATCTATTCTTTCTTCTCTTGCTCGAGGGCGAGCAAAATTCTAAGTTTGGTGTGGTAAAAGCATAAGCTTTTTGTTTTTCCATTACCATTGATGGCACCTAAGACCGGAGAATCCTCTAGAAAAGGAAAAGGGAAGACAAAAGCTTCCACCTCCGAGTCATGGGAGATGGAAAGGTTCATCTCCAAAGCCCATCAAGACCACTTCTATGATGTTGTGGCCAAGAAGAAGGTGATCCCCGAGGTCCCTTTCAAACTCAAAAGAAATGAGTATCTGGAGATCCGACATGAAATTCAAAGAAGAGGTTAGGAAGTTCTAACAAATCCCATCCAACAAGTCGGCATCCTAATGGTTCAAGAGTTCTATGCCAATGCATGGATCACCAAGAACCATGATCAAAGTAAGAACCCGGATCCAAAGAACTATGTTACAATGGTTCGGGGGAAATACTTAGATTTTGGTTCGGAAAATGTGAGGTTGGCGTTCAACTTTCCAAACATGGAAGAGAACGCACGCCCCTATACAAGGAGAGTCAACTTTGATCAAAGGTTGGACCAAGTCCTTATGGACATATGTGTAGAAGGAGCTAAATGGAAAATTGACTCAAAAGGCAAACCGGTTCAACTAAGAAGACGGGACCTTAAGCCTGTAGCTAGAGGATGGTTGGAGTTCATTCAATGCTCAATCATTCCCACTAGCAACCGGTCTGAAGTTACTATAGACCGAGCCATCATGATCCATAGCATCATGATTGGAGAAGAGGTGGAAGTTCATGAGATTATACCTCAAGAACTCTACAAGGTGGCTGACAAGTCCTTCACTATGGCAAGGTTAGCCTTTCCTCACCTCATTTGCCACCTATGCAATTCGGCTGGGGTTGACATAGAGGGAGATATCCTCATTAAAGAGGACAAGCCCATCACTAAGAAAAAAGATGGAGTAAGCAAGAGAACCCATTCATGGAGCTCAAGAGGCGTATGAAGCTCATCACCATGAGATCCCGGAGATGCCTCAAATGCATTTTCCTCCACAAAACTATTGGGAGCAAATCAACACCTCCCTAGGAGAATTGAGTTCCAATATGGGACAACTAAGGGTGGAACATCAAGAGCACTCCATCATCCTTCATGAAATAAGAGAAGATCAAAAAGCAATGAGGGAGGAGCAACAAAGACAAGGAAGAGACATAGAAGAGCTCAAAGACATCATTGGTTCCTCAAGAAGGAAACGCCACCATCACTAAGGTGGATTCATTCCTTGTTCTTATTTCTTCTGTTTTTCGTTTTCTATGTTATGTGGTTATCTATGTTTGTGTCTTCACTACATGATCATTAGTAGTTAGTAACTTTGTCTTAAAGTTATGAATGTTCTATGAATCCATCACCTCTCTTAAATGAAAAATGTTTTAATTCAAAAGAACAAGAAGTACATGAGTTTCGAATTTATCCTTGAACTTAGTTTAATTATATTGATGTGGTGACAATGCTTCTTGTTTTCTGAATGAATGCTTGAACAGTGCATATGTCTTTTGAAGTTGTTGTTTATGAATGTTAAATATGTTGGCTCTTGAAAGAATGATGACAAGGAGACATGTTATTTGATAATCTGAAAAATCATAAAAATGATTCTTGAAGCAAGAAAAAGCAGCAAAGAACAAAGCTTGCAGAAAAAAAAAGAAAAAAAAATAGGCGAAAAAAAAATAATAGAAAGAAAAAGCAAGCAGAAAAAGCCAAAAACTCTTAAAACCAAGAGGCAAGAGCAAAAAGCCAATAACCCTTAAAACCAAAAGGCAAGAGCAAATAAAAAAGATCCCAAGGTGAGCGGATAATTTATACGCTTTTTGGCATTGTTTTTAGTATGTTTTTAGTAGAATCTAGTTACTTTTAGGGATGTTTTCATTAGTTTTTATGAGTTTGTGTGTTTTTCTGTGATTGCAGGTATTTTCTGGCTGAAATTGAGGGACTTGAGCAAAAATCAGATTCAGAGGTTGAAGAAGGACTGCTGATGCTGTTGGATTCTGATCTCCCTGCACTCAAAGTCGATTTTCTAGAGCTACAGAACTCGAAATGGCGCGCTTCTAATTGCGTTGGAAATTAGACATCCAGGGCTTTCCAGCAATGTATAATAGTCCATACTTTGCCCAAGTTTAGACAACGCAAACTGGCGTTCAACGCCAGCTCTCTGCCCAATTCTGGCGTCCAGCGCCAGAAACAAGTTGCAAAGTGGAGTTCAATGCCCAAAATGGCACAAAAGCTGGCGTTCAACTCCAGAAAAAGCCTCTGCACGTGTAACATTCAAGCTCAGCCCAAGAACACACCAAGTGGGCTCCGGAAGTGGATTTATGCATCAATGACTTACTTTTGTAAACCCTAGTGGCTAGTTTATTATAAATAGGACTTTTTACTATTGTATTAGATCATCTTTGGACGCCTGGTTCTTAGATCAGAGGGGCTGGCCATTCGGCCATGCCTGGACCTTTCACTTATGTATTTTTAATGGTAGAGTTTCTACACTCCATAGATTAAGGTGTGGAGCTCTGCTGTTCCTCAAAGATTAATGCAAAGTACTACTGTTTTCTATTCAATTCACTTGTTCCGCTTCTAAGATATTCATTCGCACCTCAACCTGAACGTGATGAACGTGACAATCATCATCATTCCCTATGAACGCGTGCCTGACAACCACTTCTGTTCTATATTAGATTGAATGAGTATCTCTTAGATCTCTTAATCAGAATCTTCGTTGTATAAGCTAGATTGATGGCGGCATTCATGAGGGTCCGGAAAGTCTAAACCTTGTCTGTGGTATTTCGAGTAGGACTCTGGGATTGAATGACTGTGACGAACTCCAAACTCGCGAGTGCTGGGCGTAGTGACAGACGCAAAAGGATAGTAAATCCTATTCCAATATGATCGAGAACCTCCAAGATGATTAGCCATGCAGTGACAGCGCATCGAACCATTTTCACAGAGAGGAATAGGATGCAACCAATGACAAGGGTGATGCCTCCAGACGATTAGCCGTGCTGTGACAGAGCATTTGGACCATTTTCTCGAGAGAGATCGAAAGTAGCCATTGGCACCGGTGACATCCTTACATAAAGCCAGCCATAGAAAGGAGTAAGATTGATTGGATGAAGACAGCAGGAAAGCAGAGGTTCAGAGGAACGAATGCATCTCCATACGCTTATCTGAAATTCTCACCAATGAGTTACATAAGTATTTCTATCCTTATTTTATTAATTAATTTCGAAAACCCCATTACTATTTTATATCCGCCTGACTGAGATTTACAAGGTGACCATAGCTTACTTCATACCAACAATCTCCGTGGGATTCGACCCTTACTCACGTAAGGTATTACTTGGACAACCCAGTGCACTTGCTGGTTAGTTATGTGAAGTTGTGAACCATGGTATTGGCATCGCGTTTTTGGTGCCATTGCCAGGGAAAGAAAGAGCAATGAATTTTACATAATCAAAGTGTAATCACAATTTCTGCGCACCAGGCAGCCACTCATAACTTCTATGACCGTCCCAATCAAGGATACAATCAAGGTTGCAACTACAACCATGGATGGCAGGACAATTCAAACCAAGGTTGGAGAGATAATTCTAACCAGAGCTGGAGGGACAACAATAACAGAGGAGGCAGAGACAATCAGGGAAATCAGAGGTGGAATAATAACAACAACAGGCAGCAGAACCAGAACCAACCTTACAGAGCACCTCACCTGAGGCAATTCCAAGGATCACATCATAACCAACAACAGACCTCTCAGATCACTTGTCCTTCTTCATCTTCTAATGATGAGTTACTACAATATATTGATCGGAGACAACAGGCCATGGAAAACAACCTTACTTCTACTTTAAATGGTCTGAACTCTACCTTGCAAGCTCTTGTCTCACAGATTGGATCAATGAATAACTCCAATAACCAGCCTTTGAGCTCCAGTGGAATCCCCTCTCAACCATTACCCAATCCAAAGGGTGGCATTAATGCCATCACCCTAAGGTCCGGAACCACATTGCAAGAGAGAAATCAGGAGGAGCTAAGCCCACCAGAACACGCCTCAGCTGAGGAGGTAGTGGAAATAGAAGATGTTGAGGAGGAAGAGGATATACAGGACATGGCTGAAGAAGAAGAAGCTCAATCACAGGAAGAACCACCAAAGGGCGCAGACACTGCAGAAAATGCCATTCCTATTCCATTTCCACAACTTGCAAGGAAGCCCAGGAAGCAGTTGGAACCTGATCCCAAAATGGTAGAAATATTCAAAAAGGTTGAGGTAGCTGTTCCCTTTTTTGATGTTATTCAACAGGTACCTAAATACGCAAAGTTTTTAAAAGATTTATGTATACATAAAGACAAAATTAATGAATTAGAAACTATTCCTTTAGGTAGTTCTATATCTGCTTTAATGGGAGGTATACCTGAAAAGTGTAGTGATCCAGGTCCATGTATGGTTAATTGTACTATTGGTGGTGTGGTGTTTTCTGACTACATGTGTGATTTAGGAGCATGTGTGAGTATAATGCCTTTGTCTATATATGATATTTTGAGGCTCCCTCCCTTAAAAAGGTCGGCAGCTCATTTTGTGTTAGCAGATAAAAGCATTATTACAGTGGTTGGAGTTGCTGAAGATGTATTAGTGGGCATTAAGGGGCTCACATTCCCCATTGATTTTTATATCCTGGAGATGCCCCAAAATGACTCAGAGAAGCCATCATCAATTCTACTCGGAAGACCATTCCTGAAGACCTCAAAGTTCAAATTGGATACTTTTTCAGGAACATACTCTTTTGAAATAGACGGCCGAGTAGTAAGCTTCAATCTGAATGGAGTTATGAAGCACCCTCCAGAAGATTATTCTATCCTCCAGTGTGACATCATAGATGAAACCGTAGTTGAAATTCACCAGCAGGAGTTAGAAGAGAAGTACATAGGACAAGGTCCGAGTGTGGAGACACTTTCTGAGGACAATGAAAGTACTTTACCATTGTCACCAGTTCCAGATAATCCAGAGCCTGACCATGAGCAGAAGCTAGAATTAAAACCCCTCCCTCCACACCTCAAATATGCTTATCTTGAGGACAAGCAGAAGTTTCCAGTTATCATTGCACGGAAACTCACTTCTCAACAAGAAGAGCAGTTACTTAGTGTGCTGAGGAGGCACAAGAAGGCAATTGGGTGGAGTTTGGCAGACATAGTAGGCATCAACCCTCAAGTTTGTGAGCACAGAATATTTTTAGAAGAGGGAGCTAGGCCTGTTCGTCAACCCCAGAGAAGATTGAATCTCACTATCTTAGAGGTTGTCAAAAAGGAAGTGACCAGACTACTAGAGGCAGATATCATCTACCCCATCTCAGACAGTGAATGGGTAAGCCCAGTACAAGTGGTGCCCAAGAAGTATGGAGTCACTACAGTGAAGAATGAGTATGGAGAGCTCATAGCAACCAGAGTACAGAACGCCTGGAGGGTCTGCATTGATTACAGGCGCCTAAACCAGGCCACCCGTAAGGATCACTATCCTCTTCCATTCATTGATCAAATGCTGGATCGCCTGTCAGGTAAATCGCATTATTGCTTTTTAGATGGTTACACAAGTTATTTCCAGATTCATATAGCACTTGAAGATCAGGAAAAGACTACTTTTACATGTCCTTTTGGGACTTATGCTTATAAGAGAATGCCCTTTGCCTTGTGCAATGCACCAGCTACTTTCCAAAGGTGCATGATGAGTCTTTTCTCTAACCTCATTGAGGACTGTATGGAGGTTTTTATGGATGATTTTAGTGTTTATGGTGATTCTTTTAGCCTTTGCTTAGATAGTTTATCTAGAGTATTAGATAGATGTGTCAGTACAAACCTTGTATTGAATTTTAAAAAATGTCACTTTATGGTTAAACAAGGTATTGTACTCGGACAAGTTGTGCCTAATACTGGCATTTCTGTAGATCCAGCAAAGGTGGATGTTATTTCTAGTTTGCCTTACCCCTCCTCTGTGAGGGAAGTCCGTTTGTTCCTTGGCGATGCAGGTTTTTACCGGAGATTCATTAAGGACTTTAGTAAGGTAGCACTTTCCTTATCCAGATTACTGCAGAAAGATATTGAGTTCGAGTTCAGTGAGGATTGCAAACAAGCGTTTGATAAACTGAAGACTGCACTGACTCAAGCTCCAATTGTGAGAGGACCAGACTGGAGCCAGCCATTTGAAATCATGTGCGATGCTTCCAACCATGTAGTAGGAGCAGCGCTGGCTCAACGTGAAGGTAAGGACCTCTTTGTAATTGCTTATGCGTCTAAGACTTTAGACGCCGCTCAGTCTAATTACACTACTACTGAGAAAGAGCTTCTTGCTATTGTTTTTGCTCTGGATAAATTCCGAGCCTATTTACTTGGTACTAAAGTAGTAGTGTATTCAGACCATGCAGCTCTAAAGTATTTATTAGCTAAAAAGGAATCCAAACCAAGGCTTATACGTTGGATACTGCTACTACAAGAATTTGATTTAGAAATAAAGGATAGGAGTGGAAACCAGAATTTAGCGGTAGACCACTTGAGTTGCCTTGAGCACATTAAGGATGACTCCACTCCTATAGCTGATAATTTCCCTTTTGATAACCTGCAAGCAGTATCTGAGGTAGTCCCTTGGTATGCACCTGTAGCTAATTATCTAGTTAGCCGCACTTTTCCTCCAAACTTTACTAAGTATCAAAGAGACAAGCTGAAAAGCGAGTCTAAATATTATATATGGGATGACCCATATTTATGGAGATGTGGTGCTGACCAGGTAATTAGAAGGTGTGTGCCTCAATCAGAATTCCAGTCTATTTTAGAGGCCTGCCACTCATCTGAAAGTGGAGGACATTTTGGCCCTCAAAGAACAGCTAGAAAAATCTTAGATTGTGGATTCTGGTGGCCTACTTTTTTTAGAAATGCTGCTGAATTTTGTAAATCTTGTTTTCCATGCCAAAAATTTGGTAATATATCCAAGAGGGATGAGATGCCTCAACAAATTATGCTTTTCTGTGAAATTTTTTATGTTTGGGGTATTGACTTCATGGATCCATTTCCAAATTCTAATGGTTTATTTTATATATTGTTAGTGGTGGATTACGTTTCTAAATGGGTGGAAGCAATTCCTACCCGCACTGATGATGCTAACACTGTTGTTTCCTTTGTTAAAAACCATATTATTTGTCACTTTGGATCACCGCGAGCAATCGTGAGCGATCAAGGCACCCATTTTTGTAGCAGGAGACTAACAGGATTACTGAAGAAGCATGGGATAATTCATAAAGTAGCAATAGCCTACCATCCTCAGACTAATGGGCAAGTCGAGGTGTCTAACAGAGAGATAAAGCGCATATTACAGAAGATAGTCAAACCTCATAGAAGAGACTGGAGCACCAGACTGCAAGATGCACTTTGGGCATACAGAACAGCATACAAGACACCCATTGGGATGAGTCCCTTTCGCTTAGTTTATGGAAAAGCCTGTCATCTCCCAGTTGAAGTAGAGCACAAAGCCTTTTGGGTAGTAAAGGAGTGCAACATGGGATTTGAGAAAGCTGGAGCTGAAAGGAAGTTGCAACTGCAAGAATTGGAAAGCCTTCGCCTGGAAGCTTATGAGAACTCAAGGCTGTACAAGGAAAATATGAAGGCTATACATGATCAGCACATCAAGAGGAAAGAGTTCCAACCTGGGGACTTAGTCCTCCTTTACAAATCTAGCCTGAGGCTCATGCCAGGCAAGTTGAGATCAAGATGGGAAGGTCCATATAGAGTAGAGAAGGCTGAGCCATACGGAGTTTTTCACCTAAGTCATCCTTCAAGCTCTGAACTCATCAAAGTTAATGAACATCGTTTGAAGCTATATCATGGTGAGAAGGTGACGAAAAATAAGGAGTTAGATATCTTCCTCTTGGTGGATCTACTCACAGCAGAAGACTGAGCAAATGGAGCATCCAACTTAAGGACATTAAAGGAAAGTGCTAGGTGGGAGACAACCTACCATGGTATGATCGTTCCTTTCTTTATTCTTAGTTTTCTTTTTCAATAACTCTTCTCATTATTAGCACATTTAGTTTGCATCTGCATTTACATATTTTTATTTCAAAAAAAAAAAAGAGGGAGAGCCGCGACGCGACAGCGTCATTGACGCGTCCGCATCGCAGGTAGCTCAGAGAGAATAAGAAATCGAACAGAAAGTCACGCGGGAGCGTGGCTGGAGGCGTGCCTTTTGCACAAATCACCCCATACGACCGCATCACCCATGCGGACGCGTGACCTGAAAATCGATGTAAGAAAGGGTGCACGACCAAAAGTTGTGCTAGAGTGGTGCTGGATTGGTACTGAACGCACAAGCCTAACCATGCGGACGCATGGCTCACGCGTCCGCGTCTTATCCCAATGATGGCCACTCACGCGATCGTGTCAACCACGTGACCGCATCACCCTGGATTTTGGCAATACTAAGTTTTGAACAGAGAGTTGTGCGAGCGCGAGGCTGCCCTCGCGCCAGTCGCACAAAACGCGCCACGCGTCCGCGTGACCGACGCGACCGCGTCGATTAATTTAAGTGCAAGTCGCGCGAACGCGTCCCCACCCGTCCGTGTCGCTTGCACCGCACAACTTATCCTAATTTGCCAAATATCTTATCTTTCCCTTCCCCAAATCCTACTTTTTCTTTTCCCCTTCATTATTTTCTTCCCCTTTCTTCCTCCTTCCTTCTTTCTCACTTTCTATTCTCTCTCTCATCACCATTAACAAGGTTTTTCTTTTCTTCTTCCCTCTTTACTTTTCTATTCTTCTTCTCAATTTATGTTTTCTTCTCCTTTTCTTTTTCTTTTTACTTCCATTATCCATGTTTTCTTTTTCTTTCTTTTTCTTTTAATTGGTGTTAAAAATTTATTTGAGTTATTGTTTCTTATTATATGCTTGTGGATTGTTGCAAAAAATGTTTGGCAATTATATATTAATTTTTAAGGGTTGCTTGCATGTTCAATTTAATAATTTCAATAGCTTATTCTTCATGCATGCTATGTGTTTGTGAAAACGCCCGTATGGCATTGTGCACTATTTTTGGATTTCTTTTAATCTACCACTTTATATGCCTGTTTTTCACAAAATCTTTTTTTATATTTTATTATTTAAATATAATTGTCTTTACAAACAAATTATCAGTTTGAAAGGCTTGCTAATCTAACTTGGACATTGAATGCTTGATCTATGCTACTCATGCCTTTGCCTGCATGCCAATAAATACCTTGCATTTAATTGTCATCATATGCACTTCCTATATTCCTCATGGTAATTTTTCACATGCAGTCATGACCATGTGTTAACTTCATTCATCTTTAATGTGCATTAATTACCACCCATACCATCATCTTCCTTGCTCTACCCCTTGACATTTTGACATACTTTCTCTTTTCTCCCTTTCAGGATGGCCACCAAGAAAGGCAAGGAGAAAGCTGCTCCCAAATCAACAGCAAGGAGAGGAACAAAACGAGCATTAGTGGCAGAGCCTTCTTTGACTGCAGTTAAACCCTCAACAAAAAGAATTAAGAGGATTATAAAGGTTGATGATAAAGAGAAAGCCTTCCCAGCAAAGGACACTGCGCGATTTACCAATCGCTACTGTGAGCAGATGTTCCCCATCTTGGCAGAAAGGAGTTACAACAACGAATACCTTCTTATCCTCCCAAACCATATTGCTACATTTGTTGAGCCACAAATTACGCAAAGACAATGGGGCTTCCTACAGAGACAGCTACGGCAGGTCAATCTTTTCTGGGTTGTCGAGTTCTACTCCAACTTCCACCTGCCGACCCTGCAGTCTGTCTATGTCCGTCAGAAGCAAATCCCTATCACAGAAGAGGCCATTCAACGAGCTTTAGATCTTCCCCCTACTCCAGAAGGACTGGACGTATTTCAAGAAGCCGCACTCAAGCGCCAGATGTACCAATTTGACTGGGACGCTATTCTCAGAGTTATCACACTACCTGGCAGCAGATGGATCTACGGTTACCATCGTTCCCGTCCTAAGGGAATATCGGCTTCTGCACTCACCTTAGAGGCTCGAGTATGGGCACAGATTATGTCCCATTACGTCTTTCTGAGCACCCACGAGTCCTCCTTCACTGCAGACATGGCCGTTCTACTATGGTGCATCCTTACAGACCAGCCTCTGAACCTACCAAGACACATCCGGAATGCCATGGGACACGTACAAATTGCGGGCAACTTACCTTTTCCCGCCTTGGTTTCAGATCTCGTCTCAGCAGCCGGAGTCTCCTACAGAGCTGGAGACACCAAAGCCATGCTTCCACGGGATGATCAGTACGTCCCTAACGGGAAATATATCAAACCTCCAGCAGCCACTACAAGCCAGCCTACTGAACCGGCTGAAGACATTCCTCCTTCAACACCACAAGCACCTACAATAAATCAACTGCTCCATCAGATACTTGAAAGGTTGGATCGGCAGGAACACAAAGTGAAGCTACGAGAGCGCCTTAATAAGCGCCGATTCACATATCTCAAGGAGCTGAATATGGGAAAATTCAAGGACTCGGACACCCGGACTCCACTTTCTTTACCAGCACAAGGAGCCATGACGATCCCGACTGTGGAGATACTGCTACCAGCCCACCTTTGTTCCTGACAGATGACACCGAGGACGGTGCAAAGCCTTAAGTGTGGGGAGGTCGGTCAGTACCTGACTTCCGGAGGTAAAATCTCTTCCCTAACACCAATAAAATAGGATATTTAGTTAGTTTTTCTTTTGTAGAATAGGATAAATTGCATAGTAATAGATTAGTTGCATGCATGTTCTACTTGATTGAAAAGACAATAAGTTTCTTCTAAGACCCTATTTTTAGAACAAAATTTCACTAATTTTAATTTAAACTTTTGTGTTAAATTTGCTTGAAGTTATATTTGGAACATGGTTTTTGAGCTAAAGAACACACAACCTGTGAGATTTGAGCCTTTATACATGGTTACATTATTTAACCATAATTATTTTATTCTTGTGTGTTTACTTCTCTATGATTGTAATTTATATTTTGTTTCATCCTATATGTCCAATGTTTAATATATTTATATGCTTGCATATGATTGAGGCCATTATTTTTTTAGCTCACTTATCCAAATTAAGCCTACCCTTGCAATTACCTTTGTTAGCCACTTTGAGCCTTTAAATCCCATTTGTTCTTTATTTTACTACATTACTAGCCTTAAGCGGAAAACAATTTTATATCCCAATTGAATCTTTGGTTAGCTTAAGATAGAATTGTGTGTTAATTAAGTATGGAAAAATTGTGGGAACAAAAGATAATAAGGGAATGTGTCATGATGATATAATGGGAATTTGGGTACCTACTCATGTGAAACTATAAGAATCAAAAATCTATGTGCATTGATAAGTTATGTTTATTTTTATATTTATGTTCAAAAAAATTCCAAAAATCCAAAAATATTCAATAATTAAAGGGGACAAAATTACCCCAATGTTAAGTTACGAATTCAAAGATCAATGCACATATGATAAAATTAAAATGAAATTTGATACATGAGTATGGAATGTGAAAGAGAAATTTTGGGTAGCTAGGTATAAAATTTAAGTTATATAGAATTTATATATGTGTGTTAGGGAAAGCTTGGGTTAATTAAAGATTCAATTTATAAGCTTACTTAACTATATATGTATCCTTACCCTTACCTTGGCCCCATTACAACCTTGAAAAGACCTCATGATGTTTGCATTGGTATATTAAATGTTGTTGATTAGTTAGGTGAAGAACAAAAATTAGAAAGCATGATTAGAGAAGGATAGAGTGATTACCCTATACACTGGAGAGATTAGAGAATACATACATCATCAGTGAGGGTTCAATGCTTAAATTCTATGTTCCCTGCTTTCATGAGCTACCTTCTTGCATTTTTATCTGTTCTTACTGTATAAGAATTGAATTAGTGGAATTTGATTTGTGATTGTCTTGAAGAGCTTATTTACTTTTAACCAGGTAGACAAGAATCATATAGTTGCATTCATATATATAGGTTGCATTGCATTGCATGAGTTTTACATGTTCCTACTCATTTATTTTATCTCCTTCAACTAAGCATGAGGACATGCTAATAACTAAGTGTGGGGAGGTTGATAAAACACTATTTTATGGTTTATATTGTGTTTAATTGTGTGGTTTTATTAAATCTTTACCCACTTATTCATTAAATAAGCATGCATTTATAATTCCTTCCTAAAAATACTTTATGGTTGAAAACTTGTTTCCTAGAGACTTTTAATTTTGTATTTTAATTCTCCTTTATTCCATTCGATGCCGTGATCTGTGTGTTAAGTGTTTCAGGCTTTATAGGGTATGAATGACTTGGAGATTAGAAAGGAAGCTTGCAAAAATGGAAGGAACACAAGAAATTAAGGAGATGACCAGCGAGAAGTGACGCGGGCGCATGGCTCACACATCGCGCGATATAGTGGAAATTGCAGTGACGTGGACGCATGGCTCACGCGACCACGCGGATTGGAAACTGCACCAGTGACGCGAAGGCGTGGACGACGCGCACGCGTGGCAAGGCAAAATGCTGGATGACATGAACGCCTGGATGACGCGATCGCGTGACATGCGCGATCTGCAAAATCTGCAGAATTTGCTGGGCGATTTTGGGCCCTGTTTTGACCCAATTTTTGGCCCAGAAAAGCATATTAGAGCCAGGAAACATGCAGAGACCAGAGAACAACATTCATTCCATATAATTTTAGTTTTAGATATGATTTTACTCCTCCTCTAGGTTTTCTCTCTACACATTCATAGTTCTTAGGATTTTGATTTATTGCTTTTTGGATTGGGATATTGAGAAGAGTTATTACCTCCGCCAAGATTTCGTCATTCTAGTTTGTTTCTTACTTGTCTCTTACTCTTCTATGTCTTCAATTTACTCAGAATTACTATTGGATTATTTTTAGAATTCATTAATACAGGAACTATTTTTATTTTTAATTGATCTTTTAATTATTATTTATCATGTCTTTCTTTATTTCCCTTTCTTATGTTATGAAGTTTACATTCATAATGAGCGAGTAGTTCCATAACTTGATTGGGAGATGATTGAAAGGAAACCTTGAGTTGGATTACTCAAGAGAAAAATTGTAATTGGGTTTATTGTTGCATCGCCCTCTAGTCATTGACACTAGTCCTTCCCAAGAGAGAGGATTAGGACTTGTGACTAGAAATAGCTTTCCAACTTGCTTGACTTTCCTCTACCTAGTAAGGGATAACTAAGCAGAACAACCTTAATTAATCAATTAATCTTGAGAGTACTCCAGCAAGAATAGGGCTTCCAACTAATCTACTCCCAGTCAAGATTTTTATTTAAATTACATAAATTCTCTAATTTAATTTCCCGTTTATCAACTCAAACCATTTTAGAAAACATCTGATTAATAAAATAGCACACCTTTCTGCAATTCGTTGGGAGACGACCTAGGATTCATACTCCCAGTATTTTAATTCTAATTTTTGTGACAACCCCTTCTAAATTGATACACGGAATTTCGGTTGGTTAAGAACTGTACTTGCAACGTATCTCTTATAATAATTTCTTAACTCGCCAATTTTTGCCATGTCAGTGCCATCAGTCAAGAGCAAAGGGGGGCTGGTAACAGCATCTCCACAGTCGGGGTCGATGTGTTTCCCGGTGTTGGTAGGTGAGGTGGAGTCCGGAGTTTCTGGATCTTTCTTAGGTGGGTGGTTGCCAACAATCAGTTCCTTGAGGTATGTAAGTCGGCGCTTGTTACGGTGCTCCATTCGCTTTGCCTGCCGGTCTAGCCAGTCCAACCTCTGAAGTATCTGAGGAAGCAGCTGATTTGTTAAAGGTGCTTGTGCTTTTTCGTTCCTCTCCTCGCTGGTGGCTTGTTAGAGGCTCTCTCTGCACCCTTCCTGGTGGCCATCCTGAAAAGGGAGAAGATAAAGGGACATGAATTCAAAGGGATAGAGCAAGGAAGAGGGCAGTACGAGTGATAATCATGCCAAGGTAAAGAAGAATATCGTTAACACATGGTTGCGACTCCATGTAATTAGGACATCAATGGAAATATAGCATGATATATTTGAGCCAATTAAATGCAAGATGTTTATTGGCATGATGGCAAAGGCATGAGTAGCATAGATCAAGCATTAAAAGCAAAAATGTATTATCAGTCGTAACAAACTAACATTAACGTTTGTATTGATAATTATATTTAATTAATAAAATTTTGGAAGGGTTTTGTGAAAAACAGGCATTAGAGTGAAAGGATAGAATAATTAAGAATTCACAATGCCATACGGGCTTTTCACAAACACTTGGTATGCATGTAAAATATGTTAAGGAAAGTAAGAACTCTAACATGCATGCAATCCAAAAATTAATATTAATTGTCAAATCACTCTTGATGATATCCACAGGCTCAAGTATAATAATATAATACCCAAACAAAGTCCCACACCAACATAAAAATGCATGAAGAAAAAGAAAAGAATGAAAAAGAAACCATAAATAACTAAGCATGAGAGAAAAAAAAATTTTTGAAGAAAGAAAAGTAATTAAATGCAGTAAGAAGAATCAAGGAAGAAAGGAGAAAGGAATGAAAAGTCGGGACGCGACACGCGTGCGCAAGGCCCGCGTGCGCGTGAAAACTGTATTCGCCATGCGACGCATACGTGTCACCCACGCGTACGCGTGGGTGGTCTGAAAGCGAAAGGACGCGCACGCATCAGGGACACGTACGCGTGGATGACCTTGTGCCTCTAACATAAGTGCTTGACGCGTACGCGTGGATTTCCCTTGTGGCAGATGACGCGCATGCGTCATAGACGCGTACGCGTGGGTTGAATTGTGCGCAGAGCACACCTGCCGCACGATTCCATCACAACTTTCTATTCGTTGGATGGGGGAGCGAGATTGCTATCGATGCCCACGCGTGGCCTGCGCACACGCGTGGTTTGCCCCCTTTTTTTTAATGCAGTATGCAGCATGTAAAATGGGGATGCTGATGTAGATGTTATGAGTGACACTTGGAGAAAATAGGATAAAATAAAACCAAGAATAAAATAAAACAAAATAAAACTAAGATTGAAAAAGAACGATTATACCATGGTGGGTTGTCTCCCACCTAGCACTTTTGGTTAAAGTCCTTAAGTTGGACATTTGGTGAGCTCCTTGTCATGGTGGCTTGTGCTTGAACTCGTCTTGAAACTTCCACCAATGCTTGGACTTCCAATAAGCTCTATTAATACCAAGTAAATTTTTCAAGCTTTGATGGGGTTCTTCACAAGCTTTGAGCTCCCAAAATTGATTCTCATATATTCTCGGATCCCAAATCTTGTTTCTACACCCGGTTTCAAGTGGATTGTGATGATTCCATCCGGGTGGAAAGTAATCCGAATTCTCACTAAGGCATCCAAACAGCTTCCTGGACCCATTCATTCGAGCTCTATACCAACCCTTGCATTTAGACTTTGGGCTCCCAACTACAACGAACCTAGGATTGTGTTGCCAACTACTAACCATCTCCCTCTTACTCTTAAAGCCACAAAGAGCTCCAAGCTGACCATCTGTCTCAAGTAGCCCATATTTAAGAGGGAAGGTAAAGGTTAAGGATAAGTGTTTTACCCACTTGAATGTTGTATTGGATGGTGATGGCTTTGGGGGAGAGGTCTCCAACAACTTTGGCAAGGTGATTTCCAGCTCCATTCCCTTGAGCTCTTCCTTGACAACTTCCACCTCTTTGCAAGCTTCTTCAATTTTAACCTCTTCCTCTTGGTAGCTTTCTTCCAATTCAATCTCTTCTTCATTACTTACCAAGGGCATGGGAGGTTGTGCTTCTTCTTCTTTAATCTCCATGTCTAGTCCAATGGGAGAGGATTCAATTGTAGGTAAGGCTTTATCAATGCTCGAATCTATCTCTTAATCAACCTCTTCAAAGTCTTCAACCATGATATGCCTTGGAGGTTGTACACCCTCCTCAACATCAACATCAAACACCTTGGAAGGAGGCTCTATGACTTGAGGTTCAAATGGAGGTTCCGCATCTCCTAAATCTTCAACCACTTCCTCTTCTTTAGTAATTTTGGCTTTCTCCACTTGCTCTAGTACAAAATCAGACTCCTCCTTGATGTCTTCCTTTCTATGACAACTTCTTTCAACTATTCTTTCATCTTCAAGGGTCTCTCCTACCGCTACCTTTAGGGCCTCTTCTAACTTCTTATGAAGTATGGATTCGCGAAGATGATTCCTTCTCTGTTGTTCCATGTCAATAGCATAACTGGGATCATCTTGCTCTTGGATTGATGGATATGGGCATTCTTGCACGGAGGGTGGTGGTGTGCTAAAGCTTGAGGGTTGAATATTGTAGGTAGAGGGTTAGTTCATGCGGGATATAAGAATTTGGCAGGTTGGGGTAGATAGGAGGGTTCATTTTTTGGGAGAAAGGGCTCATAATACGGAGATGGTTCTTCTTGATAAGGATATGGAGATGGTGAATATTGAGGTGGTGGTTCTGGGTGTGGTTCATATGGAGGTGAATGGTGGAAAGGGGCTTGTGAGTGTGGTGGTTCAAAGGTATGTTGGGGAGGTGGTTCATAAGCATATGGTGGGGCTTGTTGGTAACTACAAGGGGGTCCACCATATTCATTATCTTGGTATGCTTCCTGAAATGGCTCTTGACCATAGTAGTTTGGTAGAGGTTGGTTGTCACGAAAGGGTCCACCATAACTATTGTCTTGGTATGCATCATAGAATGGTTGTTGGTTATAGCGCATTGGAGGGGGTTGTTGCCAAGAGGGTTGATCAAATCCTTGTGCCTCCTCCCATCTTTGATTCTTTCAACCTTGATGCCTATTCTCATTATAGCTTCCATTCCTTACAACAACATTGGAACCAAACTTGAAACCAGAGGGGTGAGAATTCATAGTAGCTAAAGAAATAAAACTAATAAAAATTAATGAAAATAAACTCCTAAAACTAGAAACACTAACAAAGAAACGAAAAAGCAAATATTTACAATAACCAATAATAAGGCACACATTTGCAATTCCCCAGCAACGGTGCCATTTTGACGAACTGGATTTTCTGTCAGTAAAGAATTTTACAGATAAAGTCTCGTTGAAAGTATAGTTTCTAAACCAACAGAGAATCCTTTCGTACAAAAGTTTTGGTTGTCACAAGTAACAATCCCCTAATAAAATTGATAACCGAAGTATTTAAACCTCGAGTCGTCTCTCAAAGAATTGTAGGGAGGTGTATTTATTATTGGTTATGGAAGATTATCTTTTTGGGGTTTTTGAATAATGAACAGGAAAAGTAAATTGCAAGAATTAAACTAATAACTAATAAAGCTCTTAGCAAGATATGAGAACTGGAAATTTCATCCTAGTTATCCTTATCAATTGTGATGAGAATTGTTCATTACTCCCATTTAGTTAACCCTTACTAAATAAAAGAAAGTCAAGTGGACTAATCAATTTGATTCCTCAAGTCCTAGTCAACTCCTAAGGAAAGACTAGCTTTAGAGGGATCCAAATCAACCAACAAATTCCAATTATCAATCAACAAAGGAGTTTGATAACTCAAGTGTCACCAATTACTCAATTCAAGCTAAGAATGTAAAAAGCTAAATTAAAATCATAAATCTGAAATACCTCAAATTGCATTAAATAGAAAATCAAAGTAAAACATGAGAATTCATAAACCAAGTAGTAACATAAAGTAATCAATAAGGGAAATATACAAACTAGAACACTAAGACAAATAAAAGTAGAAGAGAAACTAAATTAAAGGAATATTGAACCTGGAATTGGGATGAAATAAACCTAAAACTAAGGGAAATCCTAATCCTAAAACCTAGAGAGAGGAGAGAGCCTCTCTCTCTAGAAACTACATCTAAAACCTAAAATTGTGAATTATGAAAGTTGTTTTTTTTTAATGAATGGATTTTCCCATTTTATAGCCTGTAATATGTGTTTTCTGGGCCGAAAACTAGGTCAAAAACAGCCCAGAAATCGCTGCGGGCGAATTCAAAAACGTACAGGTCGCTGGATTTACGCAGATCCACGCATGTGCGTGGATTCACGTATGCGCGTCACTTATCTTTAGAGCAACTATGGCAAATTATATATCATTTTGAAGCCCCGAATGTTAGCTTTCTAGCGCAACTGAAACCGTCTCATTTGGACCTCTGTAGCTCAAGTTATGGTTAGTTAAGTACGAAGAGGTCAGGCTGGACAACTTAGCAATTTCTTCAATTTCTTGTATTCCTTCCACTTTTGCATGCTTCCTTTCCATCCTCTAAGTCATTCCTGCCTTATAAATCCTGAAATCACTTAACACACATATCAAGTCATCGAATGGTAATAAGAGAGGATTAAAATTAGCAATTTAAAGGTCCAGGAAACATGTTTTCGATCATAGCACATGATTAGGAAGGAAACTGTAAAAACCATGCAATTAGTATGAATAAGCACTACAAGAAAAAAACACCCATTCATGTACACTTGAAAAGTGTAGCCAAAAGTGAAAAAAAATGATGCCTTAGGCTACGGCTATGCTTTTTGGGCTACGGCTACGCTTTTTGGGGTGATTCCTATTCGCCCGTTGCCTATTCTCAAAGGCTACGCTTTTCTGTACCAAGGGCTACGCTTTTGGCGTTTGGAAATAGGCTACGCTTTTCAAGTGATGCTGTCCAGGACCAAAGGCTACGCTTTTCAGCTTTCATTCTTCCAGAATAGGCTACGCTTTTCAACGCTACTGCACCACTTGTAAAGCGTAGCCACATTTCTGCATTTTTATTTAAATGAGTTGAATATTACAAAATAAAAATAAATACATAATTATACTAAATAATTTCTTTATATAATAAAAATTATCTCTAACCAAAATATATTTATAACATTGATCCAAAAGTACTAGAATGAAATTAATTATAAAAATTCATACATCTCAAACTAAAGTAAGCATAGCCATATCAAAACCATAATATCACTTAGCCAATAAAAGTATCTTCTAATAAAAATCATTAGTCAACCATACATGTAAAGATTCTAAATAGCACTCTATCTTAGCCAATAAACCACAATAATAGTCAGCGTAATTTTCATTATTGCTTAATCTTCATTGTTACCCTGCATAATTATATAGAAAAGTAGTTAAAAAATATTCATAATGACATTCGTAATTATAAAAATTAAATGGAACACGTAGACATAGTAAACCAAGAAAGCATGTACTAAAAAAATAACATGGTCACGGCAGAAGAGGTGAATTCAAGGAATTATGTATTATCTTGTTTCATTCAAACCATGAAAATCTACAGGTGTTTCTTTCTTCCATTTCCTTTAACACAATCCTGATATGTCCCTATAGCATTTTTCATGCACTAATTAACCAGACTTTCACACTTAAATTAGATATAGGGACAAATTCATATGTACCAAGTGCATAAAATCAAAAATACAACAACCAGAATTACACAAACAAATTTCAGCCATAGCAATACAATTTCAGTGTTAATAAAATTGGAAAAAACACCAGAAATATCTTCACTTGAGGTGATTTAAGTGGGGAAAATTAAAAAACAAAGGTTTACCAGAATGAGCAAGTTTATTGAGACGGGTGTGACTACTCAAACGCTGCATTTTTTGTTGAGATCAAAGAGCCAGAGAGAGTGTGATCACAACAATCTAAAGCTCATGGCAGCCACCAAATTTTGCTCCTGAAAAGGAAATACAATTTCGGACGAAGAAAATTATTAATCCTCAACATGCATTTGGATTTAGTATTAATGAATAAGCTACTGAAAAAACCAACCATGAACAAAAGGAGAAATGATACATATTGATATTCCTAGATATTGTAGTATAAAAAAACCTAAAAACAATCGAATTTCAATAAACTAAGTTGGCAAAGTATTGGCAAAGTATAGGGAAATGTTAAAAGAAAGCAGTTGACTTATGAATGATGGAATAACTCGCCCATCATTACTCAAAAAGCAAAACAAGTACAAAAGTAGCAGTAGCAGTTAACAAAAACGAAAGAGAAGATGAAGATTAATGTGGTTTTTCATTTTGGAGTTTAGGATTTTATATTGGAGGGATGAAATTGAGCCTTGTAAAGGATAGTAGTGTAGAGAATGGTTAGTTAGCTTGTGACTTAATAAAACTGTTAAGGCAATTAAGAATCTCATAGATTTTTCATATCAGGCAAAGCTGTTAGTTACTCATATTATTAATGTATAAATAGGAGTGCAAGTCTTGTATGTAAAACACAATCAATAATATTACTACTTGATGTATTTTTCATTTCATTCATGTAATGGCAGTGAAACAATTAACAACATGAAATCAGTAAACTACTCTAGAAAAATGAATAATAGTCCCCATTAGTACTTGATTTTTGTTTATTGGAACATTACCATTTACCACTACAAAGTAAACAGTGTTGATTAAGAAAGCAACAATCATTCACAGATCCAAGAATCAAACAGCTGACTGGTCAATAAATACATTATGTAGCCTAACTTATTTGAGCATAAGCATACTCAATGGAAAGGTTACTTAGATATAAAACTACTTCTTCCATTTAATCAAAGGATAAACACAATAAGTTGTAGCAACCAAAGTTTAGAGAAATTCAAGAGCATGAGATCTAGAAATATAGCTAAGTACAAGATTTAAAATAATATCATAGTGCAGAAACATATTCTAACAAAAATATACCTCTTTAATCCCAAAACTATAAATACTAATTTTGTGTATGTGTGTGTGTATGTGTGTGTGTGTGGGTGAGAGAGAGAGAGAGAAATCAATCCTCAATTGCACCTTCAGAAAGGGAACTACACCTGCCCAATTGTCTTATATAATTTTAGCCCCCAGTTCCCTCAAATTGTTATCCAGAATCAGTGGATCCTTACTCCTTAGAAACCCCATGGCATAAGCAGTGAAACTTCTAATGTGGAACACATGTATTACATGTAAAGTTAAAGACTCCCATTTTGAAAAAATAAACCTTTTTATGCCTTCCAAGCCAATAAATTTAAAAATGTCTTCATTTTTACTAAGTGTAATTGAAAGACAAAACAAATATACGCAAAATCAGGAACAAACACAATGTTCTGGTCTTCTTTTAAATCAAATTTCTATTATGATTAGAAGAAAGAGACAAAACACACATACCTGCAAGGCTGTAGCTGTCTCCAATGCAACAGTGGGGTTGATTGCCTTACTTCATTTAACAAACTCTAAGACAAGATCAATACTCTCTGTCAAAACCTGCGAGTAACAAAAATTCCAAAGATAAAACAATGAAAACAATAATTTTCTGCATTGGAAAGTTTGATTTCTGTTGATCTAGCATTTCATAGTTCAAGGTTTATTTTATTTGTTAAAAATGGAAGTCCATACCCTGTCTCTTTTCAAGAATTTGTTTCTTTAGAAGATTTTATGAGAATACTTGTTTCAGATTCCTTTAAAATCCTTTTGTTTTTTATATAAAAAGAGTAATCATCTCAAACAATTTCCCTACTTGGTTTTCATAATTTATTAGTAGGCAAGACAATTTTAACAGAAGAATGGTTTGTGCATAAAAGCAAAAAATATAATAACACAGCTTCTGCTATGGACACTCTACACATCCAGTTCAATCTTTGTTTTAGTCACTTCAATTTAGACAATAAATGTTAACAGCTCTAATTATTTTGCACCAAAAATCATACAGAAGCAAACCTCCGTAAGTGGACCTTCAAGAGCAGACAAACCATAAAATTTTAGCAACAAGTCACAGTAAATCCTGCGGTGCAACACTAACAGAATGAAACCCCCCAAATCTACTAGTTCTACTGCACCGCAACATTAGCATGCATGTTCATCAATTCACGATTTCACAGGATTTTATACCAAACCCCCAAATTGCAACCCTAAAATCAGAATCCTACCCTCTCAGATTTTAGAAACCAAATTAAGGTGAATACATACCTTCTTGACGATGGTGAGTGACTGATGAGAGGCTTTCAGTTAAGGCAGAGTCTTCCTAATGTGAGCGCGCAGCAAAGAGAAGCAACAATGAAGATGAGTGACGGCGTGGTGAGTGGTGAGTGGTGAGTGATGAAGATGAGTGAGTGGTGGCGACAGTGAGGGTTGTGCGCGACATGGGTTGGCGAAGGTGAGAAGCGCAGAGATGACGATGGTAAGGGCGAACATGAGTGACTTTCTTGTAGTGAGTGGTGATGAGTACGGGTTTCTTCGCGATGGTGCAGTGAGAGGGTTTCTGCGCGATGGGGGGTGGTCAATGGCGATGGTGAGTGTGGTGAGAGGGTTTCTTCACGGGTCAGTGCAGGGATAAAGGGGCTTTGGAGAGGAGTGATGACCTAGGAGGGAATTGACAAAATTTTCGCTAAGTGTAGGTTTCCTTTCGCGTAAAAGAGGAAAAAAAGTTACCAAGTGATAAGTATTTTGCTCTGGATACATTAGGCATCACTTTTTAAGTGCACCCAAAACTTAAAAAATAGGCTACCCTTTAAAAGCGTCTCCTTTGATACGAAAAGTGAACCTATAGATATCAACCTACGGCTACGCTTTATAAGTGATTTCTATAATACCTAAGGCTACGCTTTTTAAATGATGCCGCATTTCTGTATCCTTTTCTCTTATAAAAAGGCAACACGGAGAAAAGTGTATGAATAGGCTACGCTTTTCAAATGTAGCTTAAAAAGTGTGGCTGAATGGGTATTTTTCTTGTAGTGAAGTGTGCAAAGACTTGATAAAAACCACTCAATTAAGCACAAGATAAACCATAAAATAGTGGGTTATCAATGAATAAACGCTGCGCTCACTTTGAGAACACAACGTTCCCCTGGAAGTAGCAACCAAGTGCCATTTTGATCCACTTCTTCATAGGCCAAAAAGCCCACTCCAAGTACTGGATGACAGAATTAGAAAGTGTATAAATAAAGAAGAATTTGATTTCATTGCAGAGCTCTCTCTCTTAATTTTCCTTTTAGAATTTTAGAATTGGGGATCAAATCTGAATTTTTCCTTTCTGAATTTTAGAGCTCTCTCTCTTTCTGTTGAAATTCTTTATCTGGAAGTCATTTTTTACTTTTCCTTTTTATAATTCTGAGAATTTGAGATCTGATATTAGTTTTCTTTCTGTTTTGCTTTCCTCTACAATTTTTTCTTTTCTGTTTTGTTAAGAGAGCAATTGAGATATTAGTTTTCTTGCTGTTTCAATATTCTGCTGCCATTGTTTATTTCTCTTTTAAGATTTTAGAGTTAATCTAAGTTTTTATTCTGCTTTGATTCTTCTGCTTCCATTTCTGTTTTGGAAGTAAAATCCCAACTGATCTATTTTCTAAATTCCTTCATCTGAGAATTCACTGCTCTACTGCAATTTACTTTTTCTAGTTCTGTTTTGATTCCCAATACCCAACTCCCTTTATCATTCATGCAATTTAAGTTTTTCAGCAGTTTAGATTCAGCAATTTACATTACTTGCACTTTAAGTTTCAGTTATTTACTTTTCTTGCAATTTAAGTTTCAGCTCTTTTAATTTTTTGCACTTTAAGTTTTTGCAATTTTACTTCTTCTGCATTTAAGATTCTACAAATTTTCATTCTGCTCTTTAGCTTAGCTGCAATTTATATTTTGTTAATCAAATTTCACCAAATTCATCAAATATTCGCTTAACTAAATTTATCACCATACTAAAGTTGCTCGATCCATCAATCCCTGTGGGATCGACCTCACTCCTGTGAGTTATTACTACTTGATGTGACCCGGTACACTTGCGGTGAGTTTGTGTGAAATCGTTTTTCCCTCATCAAGTTTTTGGCGCCGTTGCCGGGGATTAATTTGCATTGACAATGATTAAGTAGGTGATAATCTAGATTAAGCATTTTTTTTGTTTTTGTTAAGCATTTTTACTATTTGAGACATTGTTTAAACTAACCTTAACCACACTCTAGCAGTAGAGTATTTTATTTTAGTTTTCTGGTTTTGTTTGTGATGTATGCCAGGCGGAAGAAGAGGTGCATCCACCTCTTTTGATTCTGAACCAGAAAGAACACTTCTGAGATTGAGAAGAGAAGCAAACGGAAAGGGAGTTATTGGGGAAGAAGAATAAGAAGACGAGGATCGGGAGATGGAGGATAACATCCCAAATCCACCTGAGGATGTGGCTAACAACAATGGCCAGCCTCAGAGAAGAGTTTTAGCCTCTTACACTATCCCCAACCCAAGGAATTGTGGGAGCAGTATCCTAACCCCCAATGTCCATGCTAATAACTTTGAACTCAAGCATCAATTGATTACCCTGGTTCATTATAATTGTCAATATGGAGGGAGTGCTGCTGAAGATCTAAACCAACACCTCTCTGTGTTTTTGAGAATTTGTGACACTGTCAAAACCAATGGAGTTCATCCTGACATCTACAAACTCTTTTATTCCCATTTTCACTGAGAGACAAAGCCACACATTGGTTAGAAACCTTCCCTAAAGAAAGCATCACCAATTGGGATAATCTGGTTTGCAAATTTCTAACCAAATTCTATCTACCCCAAAGAGTTATTAAGCTAAAAACTGATGTGTAAACCTTCAGATAGTTAGAAGGAGAATCAATATATGAAGCATGGGAGAGGTATAAAGCCTTGATCAGAAGGTGTCTAGAAGGAATGTTCAGTGAATGGGTGGAGCTGCAGAATTTCTATGAAGGCTTGTCCTTGCCTTCAAGGAAAGCTTTGGATTATTCTTCAGGAGGATCCTTGCAAATGATGAAAACTGCTCAAAAGGCACATGATCTTATAGACATGGTGGCCAACAATGAGTACTTCTACTCTTCTGAAAGGCAAGCAGCTCCAAAGAAAGGTGTATTTGAACTTGAAGGAGTTGATACAATATTAGCTCAGAATAAACTCATGCACCAGCAGCTTCAACAGCAGATTGAGATGATGTCAAAGAGGATGGATGGATTACAACTTGCAGTAATGAGCACAACTAACCAACCACCAGTGGTGTGGGGACAGCAGGAAGAAAGTTTCGAAGAATAGCAGCCTGAACAAGTGCAGTACATGCACAATTAAGGTTCTGGACCAAATGATTTCCATGGAGTCACTTACAACTTATCTTGGAGAAACCACCCCAATCTGAAATGTGGAGAGAACCAGAACCAGCAACCTTGGCAAAGGAACTCCAACCAAAATAACTTTCGTAACACAAACCACCAAAACCATCAAAACACTAACCAAAATCTATACAGAAAATCACAAAACAATCAACCCCAACCCAATTTCTATCCACCCAATAACCCATCAACCAACCAAAATAACTTTCATCCCCCATCTACATCCCATACTTAGCCACAACCACCCTAAGAATCTCAAAGAATCTCCAACCTGGAGATAATAATGGAGAAAATGATCAAGCATCAAGAATTGGCCAACAAGAACCATGAAGCTTCACTGAGAAACCTGGAAAGACAAATTGGACAATTGTCTAAGCAAACAGTAGCTGAAAGACCAACCAATACACTACCAAGTGACACTATTCCTAACCCTAAGGAAGAATGTAAAGCAATTCAACTTAGGAGTGGAAAGACATTGGAGAACAACAAAGAAGCTAACAAGAAGCCAGCAAAGGATGATAAAGCTAACAGCAGGGAAGAAGTGACAATTAAAGAGAAGGATCAGGAAGAGCTCAGAAAGAAGGATGAAGAGTCACAAGTTTTAAAGAAGGGAAAACTAGTCATGATAGAGCATCCACGAGAACAGAGGAATGAAGCTAAACATTACATCCCTCATCTGCCATACCCTCAAAGATTGCAAAGAGAGCTCAAGGATCAATAGTTTCCCAAATTTCTGGAAGTTTTTAAGAAGCTGGAAATCAATATCCCACTTGCTGAAGCATTAGAGCAAATGTCCCTATATGCTAAATTCCTCAAGGAGCTCATCAACAAAAAAAGAAGCTGGAACGAGAAGGAGACAATGATCTTAACACAAGAGTGCAGTGCAGTAATCCAAAAAGGCCTCCCACCAAAACTCAAAGATTCTGGGAGTTTCTTTCTGCCCAGCACCATTGGCAATATAGTCATTGATAAGGTATTGTGTGATTTAGGATCAAGTATCAATCTGATGCCCTTATCTATGATGAGGAAGTTGTCCATAGAAGAAGTGAAACCTATAAGGATGACCTTGCAACTTGCTGACAGATCAATGGTGATCCCTAATGGAGTGGTTGAGAACCTTTTGGTCAAGGTGGATAAGTTCATATTTCCAGCAGATTTTGTGATCTTAGATCTGGATGAAGAGGGAGGTGATTCCATCATATTGGGAAGACTTTTCCTAGCCATAGCGAGAGCCATCATTGATGTAGAAAAGGGAGAAATGACTCTGAGAGCACATGATGAGAAGATCACTCTGAATATCTTTAAGAAAATCCAGCATACTACTGAAGAGAAAAGCTACATGAGAATTGAAGAGGAAGACTTGAATTGGAAGGAAAAGCCCAAGGAGGCACTCATCAGATCACCTTTAAAGCAAAAGACAAACAATGAAGAAGAACAAAAGAGTAATGAAGATGAGAAGGATGGAAAAGGATTGCAACTAGAGGCCATAGGATCAATCATTGAGAAAAAAATTCTAGACAAAAAAACTGCTGCCAAGAAGGAAGGGTCACTGAAGAAAGAAAAGAAGAGCAAGAAAAAGATTCCAAAATGGTGGAAAAATAAGAAAATACCAACTGAGGGATTCTCAGAAGGAGACAAAGTGAAACTGATCTACCAGCAGTTGGAGACAGGCCCACAAACTGATGATTTTTACACTGTCAATAGGATACTCTCGTTAGAGCATATAGAGATTGTTCATCAAAGCACAGGAAGAAGGCTCACAGTGAGAGGGGACAAGCTGAGGCACCACAGTCATCATCCACCCTAACAAGGAAGATGTCAAGCTACGAATGATAAACAAGCGCTTGTTGGGAGGCAACCCAACCAAAGGTAGTTTTTTTTCTCAACTATTTCAATAAAAGGGTTAAGTAGATTTATTTGTATTGCAAGGAGCTAAGTTTGGAGTTGCACACCAAAACAATTTAAGGGTGAATGAAGGATGCTGAGTTTGGTGTCCCACCAAAAATTTCAATTAAAAACACATTTCAACCCTCTGCATAAATGGTTATTAGCTCTAAACAATCAGGAAAACTACTCGACCATTGTCTGCTTTCTAGTTTTTAGTTTTGTTCCCTTTTAGCAAAGGTACAAGGTTTTATATATATGGTTGATTTGTTGCATAAGAGGTAATGGTAAGGGACTAAGTTTGGTGTTCACATGCCAAAGTAAGTTCAAAAGCCTACAAACATTCATGCATAGTAACCATTTTTCAAGTACTTGGGAGACAAGAAACTTTTACTACCAGTGCAGAAAACTATTCAACTTTTTGGAAAAACTATACATCATTAGCAAGAAAAGCTTAAAAGCTAAGAAGGAGGATGAAAGACTAAGCAAGAAGATACCAAAAGGTTGTATTGTTACTCAACTGCTTATATCTACTGTGCTTTAGCTGAAAGTTTAATTGTTCTCCTTTCTGATAAGTTTACCCTTATCTGCACTCTGCTGGTTTACTGTCCTGTTATCATTCAAATAAGTGATCTAGTATAAATGTCTGCATCATTTTCATCCTACTTGAATATATGTCTTGTTTCCTTTGCATGAATACGAGAAAATGTCGAAACAGGAAGTGAATGTCTAATGTGGTAGGAATGATAATAAAGTTCAGTGGTGGTATGTATGTTTGATTGTTAAAGTAAGCTCATTAATAAAGGACAAAGGTTAGGATGATCCCTTATAGTGTAAGTCTAGTTGCTGTTGTAAAGCCTTCAATTAATAATTATCCTTGGGAAAAGAAAGAGCAAGAAAGAGAAGAAAGAAAAGCCAAGAATTGGCAAGAAACAAATAAAAAGGCTAGACACCAATAGCTTGGACCTTAGGACATATACCTGTGATGCTATTGTATTAGGATCTGCTTGGATTATTAGGTTCTGAGGAGTATTTAAAACTTGGTAACTTGGATTAACTAATCCGGGATTACCAACCGAAAATCCACCATCAAGAGCAACCTAATTACAAAGCATTTAGTAACCCAAAGAGGTGCTGGGCATCAATGTCTTAGGATGAATTGTGAGCCAAGTGTCTGTGGTGGAGATGTGTTGACTGGAAAACAAAGTTTAAAAGCTCTTGCAACACATAACACTTAGCCTTAAATGAAAATATAAGCTTCTCAATGTGAAAGACAAAAGAAAATCAAAACACCAAGGATGGATGAATAACAAGACTCACAGCAGCAACTTTGGTTATCATTTAAAGGGACATTTCAATCTTAAAATCTGGTAAAAGAAGAGCTTCAATTGCATCTGCATAGAACCCCATGAACCAAATTCAATTACCTGCCAAATAAGGATATATATGCTTCTCTTATTTCTTTCATCTCTTCTCATGTTTTAGTGCTTGCTTGGGGACAAGCAAGATTTAAGTTTAGTGTTGTGATGACAAGTCATCTTATGCTAGTTTCACAAGCATTTTTCATTTGTTTCATTAGGTTTTATGCACTTTCTTGTACAATAAGTAAGTGGTTGGAGTGGAATTTTGTGTTTATTTTGATTCAATCAAACATCATTTATTTTATACAAAATCATGAGATTTATGCAAGAACTAAGTGATTATTATGAATGATGCAAATTCTTATGATTTTGGTGAGACTTTGATTGCTTGTTTGGTTGATTTTAGGTGAGAAAATGAAGAAAAGCAGAAGCACTGCAGAATAACGTTGCGTTCAAATGAAGAACGCCACACTTACTTGACGATGTGCACGCGTACAGGACGCTTACGCATCAGAGGCAAGATTCGAAGACCCACGCGTACGTGTGCATGACGCGTACACGTGGAAGTGGTTGGCGCTCATTTTTAAGGAGAGCGCTACATTCAGTTACTTAGCGTTTTCGGGCAGATTTAAATTTGGAGCTGATGTTTTGAAATCGACGCCCACGCGTGCATGACGCGTCACGCGTCGATGGAGCACCTGGGAGGAACCACGCGAATGCGTGAGTGATGCTGAAGCGTGGAATTGGTATTTTGCTACCCACGCGCACGCGCAGAGGATGTGCACGCATGGGCAGTGTTCATTAACCCAACGTAGCGCTCACTAAGTGAACGCTATGGAAGCACGCGTACGTGACACGTATGCGTCAATGAGCAAAAAGGCAAAAGGACGCGCACGCGTCAAAGACGCGTACGCGTGGATGAATGAACGTTGCGCTCACTTTGAGAACGCAACGTTCCCCTGGAAGCAGCAACCAAGTGCCATTTTGATCCGCTTCTTCACAGGCCAAAAAGCCCACTCCAAGTACTGGATGACAGAATTAGAAAGTGTATAGATAGAGAAGAATTTGATTTCGTTGCAGAGCTCTCTCTCTTAATTTTCCTTTTAGAATTTTAGAATTGGGGATTAGATCTGAATTTTTCCTTTCTGTTTTGTTTTCTCTTCTGCAACTTTTATTTTCTGTTTTGGGTTTTGGGGATTGAAGAATTCTGCTGAAATTCTTCATCTAGAAGTCATCTTTTACTTTTTCTTTTTATAATTCTGAGAATTTGAGATCTGATCTTAGTTTTCTTTCTGTTTTGCTTTCCTTTACAATTTCTTCTTTTCTGTTTTGTTAAGAGGGGAATTGAGATCTTAGTTTTCTTGCTGTTTCAATATTCTGCTGCCATTGTTTATTTCTCATTTAATATTTTAGAGTTAACCTAAGTTTTCATTCTGCTTTGATTCTTCTGCTTCCATTTCTGTTTTGGAACTAAAATCCCAATTGATCTATTTTCTGAATTTCTTCATCCGAGAATTCACTGCTCTACTACAATTTACTTTTTCCAGTTCTGTTTTGATTCCTAATACCCAACTCCCTTTATCATTCATGCAATTTAAGTTTTCCAGCAGTTTAGATTCAGCAATTTACATTACTTTCTCTTTAAGTTTCAGTTATTTACTTTTCTTACAATTTAAGTTTCAGCTCTTTTAATTTCTTGCACTTTAAGTTTCTGCAATTTTACTTCTTCTGTATTTAAGATTCTGCAAATTTTCATTCTGCTCTTTAGCTTAGCTGCAATTTATATTTTGTTAATCAAATTTCACCAAATTCATCAAAAATTTGCTTAACTAAATTTATCATCGTACTAAAGTTGCTCGATCCATCAATTCCTGTGGGATCGACCTCACTCCTGTGAGTTATTACTACTTGATGCGACCCGGTACACTTGCCGGTGAGTTTGTGTGGAATCGATTTTCCCTCATCAAGTTACAGAGGCAACCCAACCATGGTTAGTATTTTCTTTTTTTTCATTCTTTTTCTTTGTTTAAGAGGCTAAAGTCGTCGTCATCATTCTCTTCTTCTTCTTTCACCTCTTTAGCATACATATTTTTTCTCTTTTTTTTTGATTTATGAAAAAAAAAATATATTTCTGGGTTGAACGCCAGACGTTCAAAACACACGCCGGGTGTCTATGAATAATTAAAGCTACATGCCCGATGGTCATGATCACACGCCTGGTGCATGGGCTAGGCAGGATCCTCTGGGAGCACACATTTAAGGACACTAAGCCTCCTTAAGTAATGCCGAGTGTTTTCAATCCAGACATCCCTTTTAATTTAAAACCACATTGTTTATGGTTGATCTTATTCCTTTTTTCTTCATGCATGTATGCTTCTTTATATGCACGCACATTTATTACTAATCCTCTGTCAAACTCTAAGTTTGGTGTAAACCCTTAAATTTGGTGTTGGAAACACCATGGATCATAAATAACCTACACAAAAAATAGTAGTGATGACTGAATACTCTTGGGTAAACCCTCTCTACTGGTGGTTAGTTATTTCTTTCTCCTTTATTTCTGTTCATCCCTTCTGTTTTTAGTTTTCTTTTCATTGTTCTTCTCTTTTATTTACTTTCCTTTGTTTATTTCTTCCTTGCATATATTGCATGTTCTATCCTTTTCTCTATCTATCTTTTCTGTAAAAACTTCAAACTTAAATACTTGTTTCTCCAGTAACCATTTGATAGAGGATATCTTAATGAAAAAAAAGAAATTGAATCATAAAAATCAAAACAAACAGTGGAGGTGCTTAAGAATATGTGGTTGCACTTGAAGAATCTAAAATGTTTGAATGTTGAGGAAATAGAAAAAGAATCTTCAAGAACAGAAATTTAAAGAAGTATTATGAGATTTCGATCATCAATTCCTTGGAGTAGTGAAAAAAAAGTGAAAAGATCAAAGAAATCAAAAGTTATAAAGCTCTGAGCACCAATAATTAGGGTCTAGTTATATGCTTGTAATGTTTCTGTTTTAGGGATAGACTTGGACTAGTAAATTCGAAGGGTGCTTTATCACCCGATAACTTGGACCAACTGGACCGGGATTATCGATTGAAAGTTTACTTAAAGAGTTGCCTTAAAACAAAAGATCAAGAAGTCCAAAGAGGCTCTGGGCATCGATGTCTGGGTCAAAACCCGAGTTATGTGCTTGTGGTGCGGTTGTGTCAAGGAAATTTAGTGAAAAGTTAGAAGAAAAAAAGAAAAGCGTCCATTGTCTAATGGATAGGACAGAGGTCTTCTAAACCTTTGGTAGGCTTGGGTAATTAGATATGAAGGATGACATATAATTCGACCTAAGGACTACTTTTAAATCTTGTTAGGAACTAAATTAGTTTTTGTGCTTAACCTCTTTAATTAATTAACTGTTGACTAGATAATTATAGAGAAACTGAGGAACCAAGGAATTGGAAATCAGTTACAAAAGATTTGTCGTGAAAGATATTTGCATACTTCAAAATAAGTAAACAAGGTTTGGTTTTTCCAAGAGCACAAACATCTCTGAAGCTCTTGACTCTCACCAACATTGTCTTCTCTCAATCAACATCCAAGTTCACTATCTCTCAGGCACTCAAGCACTTAATATTCTAAGCAAGATACAGGTTTTGCCCTCATCAATCTAGGTTATTTTAATCTAATTAGGTATTTAATCTGATATTTGCTTGCTCAATCCTTTAATCCTCATGAGAAAGATATCCACTCACCATGGTATTACTTGAACGATCCGGTGCACTTGCCGGTATCCGTGAGCTTTAATTTTTGCTCACCAATCATCGACATTGGCAAAGTCACGTTTGGCGGCACTATTGCAGACTCGCTTCCTAGCCTTAATGTCCTAATGACCCAATGAGAACTTGGCCCTTAGTCCTAAAATCCCCCTCTTGACCCCTCGATCTTGGACAACTCAGCACAGATCGCTAATCGAGATTTGACTTCAAATACAAATCAAATCTTGCCTAATTTAAAAGGTCAAAGGAAGGAAAAAATGCATATATAAAGGGAGTCTTGGACTCCCTCCAAGTTATGACATACAAAATCCTAAAATCCTATCTCTAAGATCCATTCTAACTTGAGTGTCGGTGTGTCTTTCTAGGTCACCTCCTGCTCACTCCAAAAGCTGGAAGCCGTAAAGCTCGTCAACTTCGTTGGATTTTCCTATCGTTCTAAGTAACTCATGAACAACATGTCACGAGAGATAAGTTAGTTTAGAAAGATGAATTTTAAAATTTGAAAATGATAGTGGTATTGGCACAGCGTTTGCTCCCTCTGTCTCGGAGGATGTCCAAGAAGAGATAAACCTAATTGATCCTAGTTTTCATAAGGGCACGATCCTGCCTGGCTTTGGGATGATTCAACCTCCGCAGAACACTGTCTGAGGAAGTCCACTAAAGCGAAACAAGTGTGGTTACACCTTGTTAATAATCCTTTAATGAGTAATACTAGAATGTATATTTTACAATTGGATCAGAGTAAATCTTCAAAAAAATGAATATCTCTTTTTAAGGGCTTTGTGTTGGATTTGGTGTGATAGGAATAATGATCTTTTTAATATAGAGAAAACTTGGAGCAGATACAAAGTTGTGGTGCTTTCCCATCATATGGCTCACGATTTTTCCTTTTATCAAGCAAAGCTAAAATCTATCATGAGTACTAGCTTAATCTTATCTTGGGAACCTCCTCCTCTTTCTTCTTTCAAGGTAAACTGTGATTCAAGCCTCTTTCTAAATGCTTACAATACGAATTTTGGCTGTTTAGTTCAAGATAGCAATGGAAAGTGGGTGAAAGGTTGCACTGGAAGTCTGCCACTGATGAACATTTCTTGCTATGAATTGTTTGCAATTTGGTGTGGTCTGATTCTTGCTTGGGAGTATGGCTGTAAAGATGTGATTTGTAAAATGGATTGTCTTGAAATATATTGCTTGATTTCTCTAGGATCAGCCTCAAAAGATAGAGAAGGCAATGATTTACTTATGAAAATAAAAGAAATTCTTCATTGCAATTGGTTTGCAAAGAATTCTATCATTCAGCTACGCTAATGAAGCAGCTGATCACATGGCCAAGCATGTTGTAAGAAGCACAACCTCTTACAGTGAATGGCTCGAATCTTGGGAGAGTTTATATTTGACTATTTCTAGGGAGAAATCATAACCATTTAGCTTTTTTTTTTGTGTTATCTTTTTTTTTTTCCGTAGTCACAAGAAAAAATTACTAAAATCATATCGAAAAGTTCAAGTCATTGATAAAAAGAATTTCAAAAAATGTTAACGACAAATAAGCCCTCGAAGGATTTAAAAACGCGACAAAAAAAATTAAATATTAAATATATATGCTAAAAATAGACTTTAGAAATTAACTGTGATGTAAATTAATGCAATTATTATTAGAAGAATGAGAAATATTTATCTTTAAAATTTGATATATGTGAAATAAATTTTTTAAAATTTTTTTAGTGTGAATGACCATATTTTTTGAAAATTAAAAAAAA
>NC_029786.2:54134144-54144941 GCF_000816755.2 Arachis ipaensis | reverse complement strand
TTTTAAAATTTGGAAATTTAATTTTAAATAATAAAAATATATAACCATTGATGTGTCACAATTTGTTCTTTTCTTAGAGCATTTAGGAACTTTTTTTTTGGGAAAAAAGAAAAACGGAAAAAGCTAGGCCAAAAAAGAACGCGTCACCACGTGTCATTTATGTCCACTCTCTTCGATCCCATTGGCTGAGTGACAACATGAGAGATTTAGGAAGTTTGCGCGACTTTTCCATTGCTTAGTCACCAAGACTCACAAACAACTCGAGGCTTCGTAAAATATCGTCGAGTCGTTTATTCGTTTCCTCGTAGGAATTGACGGTTCCGTCATGGAAGGTCTAGCACTAGGAGAAGACCCACTTAGCGACTTCGATTGTGACGCCTTTCTTGAACAATTACTAGATCCTCACGTTGACGATATCTTCCATGAGAAGGAGGTTCCTTCTGCCGTAGCAGGTGGCGGTGTTTTATCAGAGATCGAGAACTTGTTGATGGCCGATGATGAAGACGACGGCGCTGTCATTCCCGCTACTCCGTCGTTGGAATCTGACTACGACAAGCTTCTTGCTGAAATACTCGTCGAGCCGCACGGTGACTCCGACGACGGTTCCACTCCTTCTATCGAAGATCCCGATAAGGTCAGGGCTGATGCAGCGGGCCCCAAGGAGGTTGGCATTGAACCCGTTTCGAAGAAGCTATTAAGGTAAAAGAAACAGAGAAGGAGGTTAAGAGTTCGTTTTATTCATTACTTTTGCTTTGGTTTTGTGGTGTTATGTTTTAAATTTTGTGACTTATTCTGGAGATTTAAACAATTTATTTTCTGATTTACATAATTTTGATGTTTGAAGGAGTCATTGTGTTTAAATTTTTTAAATAACTTTTCAATTATATGTTATAGTTGATAGTTGATATTAGGATTTAATACAGGAATGCAGTAACTAGTAAGTAGTGCCCTGTCTAAATTTAGAGGAACTCTTGTTGCTTTTTCTTCTGCATTGATAGTTATGAGAAAATCTTTTGCTATATTTTATTTCTTGGATATTATAGGATAATTTCTCGTTGTTTGAGCTAGTTTGATGTTTCTTTTTGGATATAATAAAAGTGTGTACATACATTGATGGTTTCTCCTTGAGCTTGAATATGGTGTTCAAAGTTTGGATTCTGAACAAGAACTAGGTAGGGCACTCTTATATAGAAGAACCAAGGATTGAAGATGGATAAAGAATGATGTCTTTAACACTTGAGGAAGAAGAAAAATATTGATGAGATCTGCTGGGGCTCTAGTTAGACCTTAATCAAATAAGGCTCCATTGTTGTTTCATTTGTTCTGTGATGCCTACGATGCTACCTTTTATGATGACTATGGTGTTGTAACTTGTAAAAGATAAAAGATTGTGTTCAATGTCTGCCTTTCAGGAAAATGAGGAACAGAGATGCTGCTGCGAGATCAAGAGAGAGGAAGACGAAGTATGTAAAGGACCTTGAGATGAAAAGTAGGTATTATGAAGGGGAATGCCGTAGACTGGGGCATTTGCTCCAGTGCTGCTATGCTGAGAACCATGCTTTGCGTCTTTGCTTACAGGCACGAGGTGCATTGAATGCTTCCATGACCAAGCAGGAGTCTGCTGTGCTCTTGTTGGGTAAGCCCTACAGTAACACATTGACTCAACCACTTTCTTAATGTTTGTTTTGTTTCGTGTGTTGTTATTCAATCATAGTCAGTAGCATCCTTGTTTTATTAAATTGGTTTCTTGATTTCAAACTCTGGGTGTTTGGATTGATTATTTCGTTGCTTTCCTGAATGAATCTTGTGCATATTCTTTACAATTTCATCTGTTTGATTTTGATATACAACCTTATTTCGAGTTGCCAAAGTTGTTTAGAATATATCGATTCTAACATTATAATAAATTTCCAGTGTGGATTGTTGGATCATTAAGGAATAGTAGCTTTCTTTTCCTTCAAGTTGAGAACTATGTTTATTGGGGATCTTATATAGTTTATGTGGTTTCTTAGTTGTTCGTATACCAGATCTTTCACATTGTCTTCAGATGTGTAAGCTTTATGGACTCATGGAGATTTTTATATTAAATGAAAGAATCCAAAATTACTTTTTGGCTTTGTTACAACACTAGTCTACTTCCTATTTCGAAAATGTAGATTCCAGTATTATACTGACATCAGTAGTATCAATTAAGAATCCAAAATACAGAACATGGTAAAATGAAGAAGGTACAATTAAGGGTTGTTTGTGAGTTTAGTTTGGAGGTAAAGGGAGGAGAAAGGGAGGCTTGTAGTAGAACTTATGTTCTACAAGCCCTCCATTTTCCCTTAGTTCCGCTCCAAAACTCATAAACAACCCTAAACAGAAAGGAATCTTGAGATTTCGGTAAAGAATCTGCAAGTCCCATCCATTATGTTGACCTAGTGAAGTTGGTATTAGATTCTTGTTTGTTATTTATTGAATAGATATTGATATTGACCATGTTCATGATCCAGAATCCCTGCTGTTGGGTTCCCTGCTGTTGTTCATGGGTGTCATGTGCCAATTCAGTCTACGACTGACAGCCTGGTTAACGGTACTACTTCCAAGAGAAAACAAGGAGCAGAGAAACGCAAGAAGGGTAGCTCGAAAAGGACCCGAAAGTGATATATCTGAGTGTTTCCGGGTGCAATCCTCTACAAAGAGTAGAAGTTGTCGGGCTTCAAGGAGAAAGATGAAATTCTTTATTTCTTCTATATTGTGCAGATGGAGTGATTACTATAATAAAAAAACTGAAAGAATTGTTTAAGCTATTATAGTAGGAGTATTGTTTCTGTTCTGTGCAGTAAGACCTCATCGAAACTTACAGTGGGCTCATGCCTTGCATGCTTGCTCTTAATAGGTTAGGTTTGTTATATAGTTAATTGACCTAAGTCTTACTTGTAGTATTTTTAGGGGTCGCAACGGGCGCAGGTAGGGGCGGGTTTTTGCTCTACCCGACCCCGTCCCGCCGTACAACAACCCGCATATGGGAAACCAAAAAATTATATATATTATATATATGTAGGGGCGGGTATTACCTAAATCCGACTCCGTCCCGCCCCTCCTAAGAATTCGCCCCGCTAAAAATCCGCCTCGGTGCGGGACGGGTAATTATCCGCCCCGAATGGATAGGGGCGGGATGGATACCTGCGAGTTTGGATGGTATTACCATTCCTAAGTATGTTTTAGATTTTTTTTTTCAAGTATTAAACTTAGTTTATTACAAAGCTTGGCTTGGCCTTTAAAAGATGTGACAATTTTTGTTTTTACGAAATAAAAAAATAAAAATATTATTTATAAAAATTATTTTTTAATAAACATATTTATATGTAATATGTCATATTTAATTGTGGCGATGAGTCCTGAGTCCAAGATAGGTTGTTCATTATGTGGTCGTATTTTTTATCTCATTTTGACTCTTCACAATTTTTTTTTGAAAGACAATGAGATTTTTAATAATTTTTTTTTTTAAGTTTTTAATCTTTAATTTCGTGAGATTAGTTAGTTTTTTTGTTAATGATTTTTCTCTTAAGTTAACGGAATGTGCTTATATGGCACTTTCATCAGTAGATCTGCTGTTAAGTATTAGTTAAGATTGACAGATTTTTTTGTTGGAGTCTCATTGCCTTTTAGGGTAATTGTCAAAGACTGTTTAAGAAATTTTTTTTTTATTTTGTTACTTTTACCGGATATATTGGCAGGGACGGACATACGGGGGGCGAGTGGAGGCCTCGGCCCCCAACTTTTTTAAAAAAAGATTAATGGTAATAAATTATTAAGTATGATTTATTTTTATTTTCTCTGTTTCAACTATTACAACTGAGAGATCTTTTTCAGCGATGAATATTGTGAAGAATAACTCATAAACAAAATGAAAGGTTAATTTCTTGCTAATTGTCTTTTAATTATATTGAAAAGAAAATTGATGAAAAATTTGACACAGATTCTATTATCGATAAATTTTATGATACGAAAAAGCGACCAATTCATTAATAAAAAGTACATACATATTTTTTGTACTTTAAAATATATTCTCTATCGATATATTTTTGTAATACATTTTACATTATATAATTTTTTGTATAATTTTTTAATATTATATAAGTTATTGGCTGGTTAAATTTATTGTATAATAATTGATAAATATTAGTATTTTAAAATTTTTTTTAATAAAAATTGAATAAAGGATATTGTTTCGAGGATTACTTGAAACGTTGAGGCAGCATGAGGCCCAGACTCCTTCTAAGGCAGCATCCGACTTATTCTAGCGTCGAGGTGCCGCCGTCTGAGTTCCTCATGAGAAGATGTGGGTGGTACCTGTAAGAGACTCAATGATTAAGTCAGCAAGGGTTTTAGACAGGCTTTAGTAGATTAAAACGTGAATATACCTAAAGAATGTCAGTGTATTTATAGTAGAGTTGTTAACCACTTTTGTTGAAGTAGTTCCATCTTTATTGATGGATAATCGTTCCCCTTATCTGTGGAGTTTGTTAGGATCTATCTTTAAGAGAAGATAGAGATAGTTTGAGAGATTCACGAAGGCAGTTACTTGCATGGGTAAGTAGAGCTGGGCTCCTTTGCGGTGTCCAACCTCTTTAAAGAGGTTGGGCATATGGTAGAGACTTCCACTTTGGGTCAAACCTTTCATCCTTATTGGGCTTGGCTTTTGTGTTGGGCCAGGTATGAAAATAAAATATAACTAGTACTAAATGCTAAATCCACTAGAGATGCTCCAAGAGTGGGCCTTTCATATATCGAATTCAGCTTGCTGGTGTTAAACGCATATTGGGCAAACTCTATTGGCGCTAAACGCTGGCTGGGCGTTTAGTGCCCTGAGGGGATGCCAGCTCTTCTGTTTTTAGCTCCAAATTCTGCCAAACTGCTCCAAATTTCTCTTGGAATCATAAAAATACTAAAACAACTCAAAGTAGCATCCAAATAGATTTTTGCACTAAAATCAAATAAATCTAAATAAAATCTAATTAAAAACAACTAGAAAATGATAAGAAAAAGGGTACAAGATGCTTACGCATCAGTTAAGAGAAGTGAGGAGGATAGAGAGATGTAGTTGGGAGGTGGAAGGTGAAAATAGAGGTGGTATTTATAGGAGGGGGTAAGGAAATTAATTTGGGAAGATAGATTTGTTGAGGATTTGAAAAGATATGATAGGAAAATAGGTTGGGGTAGGGAGTATGGGGAATTGAAGGAGATGATTTGGGGGTAAAGATATGATTTGATGTTGGAAGGAGGAGAGAGAAGGTAGAACGGTCAAAAAGGAAGAGGTTGGGGGTAGGGTGACCGTTGTAACGGTCAAAATCCATCTGAAAATTCAAATTTTTTATGTTGCTGGCACTAAACGCTAGTTAGGAGTTTAGCGCCACAACGCTATGAAGCCCTATACCCCTCGTGTTTAACGCCATAATAGGACACCTCTCTTTCTTTTTTTTTTTTTTGCTACTGGTGTTGGCGCTAAACATCCAGCTGGCGTTTAGTGCCCTGTGAGGCATGGATTTCTTTAAAAATTAGATCCCCTCATTGGCGTTAAACACCCATCTGGCATTTAACGCCAGCTCCTTGATGCCATCCAGGGCGCTAAACGCCCACCTGGCATTTAACGCCATCCCTCAGCTTGCCAATTCCGGAGCTAAATGCCCACCTTGGCATTTAGCGCCAGAGCACTTCGAGTTGATTTTGCTCCAGGGTGTTCTGTTCTTCTTCCTGATTTCTCCTGTTCCTTGTCCTAAATACTATGCATGATCACAGACAAAATTAAACCAAGAAAAATTATAAATAAAATTGAAAAGAAATGAAAATCAACTGAAAGAAAAACCAAAGGATACTTAGGGTTGGGTTTTCTCCCAACAAGCGCTTCTTTACCGTCACTAGCTTGACGGCTAGTTCTGCTAAGTCAGCAGATGAGTGGATCTCTGGCGATCAATCTCGCCTCCAAGGTAGTGCTTTACCCTCTGGCCATTGACTATGAATCTTTTATCTAAGTTTTCTTCTTGAAGTTCCACATGACCATAAGGTGACACTCCAATGACCACGAAAGGTCCTGACCACCGGGACTTGAGCTTCTCTGGAAAGAGTTTGAGCTGAGAGTTCAATAGGAGAACCCTCTGGCCTAGTTCAAAAATCTTGTGGCTATCCTTTTATCATGCCACTTTTTCTTCTTTTCCTTATAGAGCTTGGCATTTTCATAGGCAGAATTTCTGAACTCATTAAGCTTATTCAGCTGGAGCAGCCTCTTCTCTCTTACGGCATTGGCATTAAAGTTCAGAAACTTTGTTGCCCAATATGCTGTGTGCTCCAAAAACCAGCTGGTACGGAGACATTCCAATAGGGGTCTTGAAAGCAGTCCGATATGCCCAGAGAGCATCATCGAGTCTCCTTGCCCAGTCCTTCCTTGAAGTACTTATAGTCCCTCTTGAGTTCCTTACTGGAGACTTCAGCCTGTCAACTTGTTTGAGGGTGATAAGGGATTGCCATTTTAAGACGGATTCTATATCTCTGTAGGAGTGAATCCATCTATTTATTGCAGAAGTGGCTCCCTCTATCACTAATCAGTACTAGGGACACCAAACCGGCTGAAAATATATCTTTGCAAGAAGCTCAACACGACTCCGACATCATTGGTGGGTAGAGCTATTGCTTCTACCCACTTGGACACATAATCTACTGCCACCAAGATGTAAGTGTTTGAGTATGAGGGAGGAAAAGGTCCCATGAAGTCAATGCCCCATACATCAAACAACTCAATCGCTAGAATTCCTTGTTGTGGCATCTCATGATTGTAGGGAAGGTTTCCAGCTCTCTTACATTTGTCACAGTTTCTGACAAATTTTCGTGAGTCTCGGAAGAGAGTCGGCCAATAAGAACCACTCTGAAGGACCTTGGTAGCTATCCTTTTGCCACCAAAGTGACCTCCATACTCAGAACCGTGGCAATGCTAGAGGATCTACTGTGATTCCTCATTTGAGACACAACGCCGGATCATACCATCTGAACATCTCTTAAAAAGATAAGGTTCTTCTCAGAAGTAGTACTTGGCATCGTTTAACAGCTTTCTTACTTGCTGTTTAGTGTACTCCTTGGGGATGACCTCATGGCCTTGTAGTTCACAATATCTGCAAATCACGGAGCCCTCTGAATCATGAAGAGTTGCTCATCCGGGAAGATTTTAGTCACAGCAATGAGGGGTGGTGTTCCTTCTTCAGGTTCGACCCTGGATAGATGATCAGCTACTTGATTTTCTGTCTCTTTCATGTCTCTAATCTCAATGTCAAATTCCTGAAGAAGCAGTACCCACCTGATCAATCTTGGTTTAGAATCCTACTTGGTTAGAAGGTACTTAAGAGCGGTATGTTCAGTATAAATAATAACCTTTGAACCTATTAAATAGGATCTAAACTTATCAAATGCATAAACTATAGCCAGTAATTCTTTCTCTGTAGTGGTGTAATTTTTTTGCACGTCATTTAATACACGACTGGCGTAGTAAATGATGTGCATAAGCTTGTCTTGCCTTTGCCCTAAGACAACCCCTATAGCATAGTCACTAGCATCACACATTAGCTCAAATAGTAAATCCTAGTTAGGAGGGGCTAAGATGGGTGCAGAAACAAGCTTCGATTTTAGAGTTTCAAAGGCATGCAAACAGTCATCATCAAAAGTAAAAGGAGTGTCTGCAACCAAGAGATTGCTCAATAGTTTAGTAATTTTGGAAAAATCTTTTATGAACCTCCTCTAAAACCTAGCATGTCCTAAGAAGCTCCTTATTGCCTTACCATTGGTAGCAGGTGGTAATTTTTCAATTACCTCCACCTTAGCTTCGTCAACCTCTATCACTTTGCTTGAAATATCGTGACCAAGAACAATGCCTTCAGTTATCATAAAGTGGCATTTTTCCTAATTTAAAATGAGGTTTGTCTCTTGACACCGTTTCAAGACTAAGGATAGATGCTTAAGACAAGAATTAAAAGAATCACCAAAAACAAAGAAGTCATCCATAAATATCTTAATGAACTTTTCAACCATGTCTGAGAAAATAGAAATCATACACTTCTGAAAAGTCAATGGGCATTAGAGAGTCTAAACGGCATCCTCCGGTAAGCAAATACTCCAAAAGGACAAGTGAACACCGTCTTCTCCTGATCTTAAGGGTCTACAGCAATCTGATTATAACTAGAGTATCCATCCAGAAAATAGTAGAAAGCATGGTCGGTCAACCTCTCAAGCATCCGATCAATGAAAGGTAGGAGAAAGTGATCCTTGCGTGTAACATTATTGAGCCTTCTATAGTCAATACACATGCGCCACCCTGTGACAGTTCTTGTGGGAATGAGCTCATTTCTTTCATTCTTAATCACTGTCATCCCTCCTTTCTTGGAAACTACTTGTACAGGACTTACCCATTGGCTGTTAGAAATAGGGTAAATGATCCCGGCTTCCCAAACCTTCATTACTTCTTTTTGAACCACTTCTTTCATGGTTGGATTTAGTCGCCTCTGTGGTTGCACAACTGGTTTAGTGTCCTCTACTAGTAAAATCTTGTGCATACACTTGGTTGGACTAATCCCCTTTAAATCACTAATGGTCCATCCAAGAGCATTTTTGTGACTCTTGAGCACCTGAATTAGCACCTCCCCCTCCTCATGTTTTAAAGAGGAGCTAATAATTACTGGATAAGTGTCTATGTCTCCTGGAAAGGTATACTTCAAAGTTGGAGGTAGAGGCTTCAACTCAAGCTTTGGGGCTCCTTCTCCTGTGCTAGGCATGTGAGACTTTTCCTTTAGAGGTGGTCAATCATCAAGTTCAAGAAATGCATCCTCACAGGGGGACTTCAGAATGTCATCAAGTTTCTCAGCTTCAAACACCTCTTTAATCAGAGGTTCAATCATATCAAATCTCATGCACCCTTCGGAGTCATTAGGGGGTTGCATGGCTTCTAGCACATTGAGGACAATTTCCTCTTCATTGACTCTCAGAACCAATTCGCCCTTTTCCACATCGATCAGAGCTCTTGTTGTGGCTAAAAAGGGTTTTCTAAGGACCATAGAAGTATTTATGTCTTCTTCCATATCCAATATCACAAAATTAGCAAGAAAGATAAAAGGTCATACTTTCACAATCAGATCCTCAACAACTTCAAGGGGATACTTGATGGAATGGTCTGCAAGTTGAAGAGAGATGCGATTGGGTTTTACCTCATCGATTTGAAGCTTTTTCATTAGTGAAGGGAGCATAAGGCTGATGCTTGCTCCAAGATCACATAAGGCCTTCTGAATAATGGTCTCTCCAATGGCACAAGGTATTAGAAAACTCTTGGGATCCCGCAGCTTCTTGATAAACCACTATTTTATGGTTTATCTTGTGCTGATTTGAGTGACTTTTATCAAGTCTTTGCACACTTAATCATACTATTTGCATGATTTTACAATTCCTTCCTATGTTTTGTCCTATGATTGAAAACTTGCTTCCTAAGCCTTTAATTTGTGTATTTTAATTCTCCTTTTATACCATTCGATGCCGTGATCCATGTGTTAAGTGTTTCAGGCTTTATAGGATAGGAATGGCTTAGAGGATGGAGAGGAAGCTTGCAAAAATGGAAGGAACACAAGAAACTAAGGAGATAACCAGCGAGCATCGACGCGCACGTATGCCTCACGCGTGCACGCGATTCGGAGAAATTTACAGCGATACGTGCACGCACCTGACGTGTACGCATGGATTGGAGTTTGCACGGAGACGCGTGTGCGTGCTTGACGTGTACGTGTGACACGCGAAGATGACCAGCGACGCGTACGCGTGACTGACGCGTACGCATGACTGACGCGTACGCGTGACATGCGCGATCTGCAGGAGTTGCAGAAAATGCTGGGGGTGATTTTGGGCCGAGTTTGGACCCAGTTTCCGGCCCAGAAACACAAACTAGAGCCAGGGGACAGCAGAGACTCAAGGCACATTCTCATTAGCATAGTTTTAGTTTAGTTTTGAATCCGAGAGAAAAACTACTCTTCCTCTAGGTTTTCTTTTACATTCATATATTTCTAGTTTTATATTTTTGCTTTGGATATTGAGAAGAGTCATTACCTCTGTTGAAGTTGCTATTATTCTAGTTTGTTTTCTTGTTCCCTTACTCTTCCATATCCTTAATATTTGTTCAGAGTTACAATTGGATTGTTTTTAAAATTTATTAATGCGAAGAACCATTTTTACTTTTAATTAAATTTTAGTTATTGTTTATCATGTCTTCCTTTTATTCCCTTTTTAATTCTATGCAAGTAATTTCCATGTCAATGGAGTAGTTTCCTAACTTGATTGGGAGTTGATTAAGAGGAGAACCTTGAGTTGGAATACTCAAGTGTTAATCTTAATTGGAAGTTGTTGGCTGACTCTCTAGTCTCTGACTCTAATCCTCCCTTAGGAGAGGATTAGGACTTGGGTGATAGAATTGGTTAGTTAGTTACTTGACTTTCCCTTATTAAGTAAGGGATGACTAAGTAGAACAACAACCTTTTATTATTACACTTGGGAAAATTCAACAAGGATAGAACTTCCAATTAATCTTCTCCCGGTCAAGGCTTTTATTTGAATTATATAAATTCTCTCGTTAATTTCCATTGCTTAAATTTACAATTATTTATTTTTTCTGTTCTCCAAACTCAAAATTTCTTGGAAAACCTCTGACCAATAAGCTGCACTCTTTTGTCAACTCGTTGGAGGACGACTTGGGATTTCTACTCCCAGTATTTTTATTCTAAAAATTGTGACACT
>NC_029786.2:54120342-54133915 GCF_000816755.2 Arachis ipaensis | reverse complement strand
ACTCTTTCTAAATTGATAAGCGGATTTTTGCTGGTTAAGAACTGTACTTGCAACGTATTTCTCATACTAATTTCTTAATCGGTTAATTTTTGCCACGTCAATTTTTGGCACCGTTGCCGGGGAGTTGCAATAGTGTGCTAATTTATTGGTTGGAATTTATTTTTTTGTATTTTATTTTATTTTATTACCATGAGCTGTATGTTTCTTTCGTTGAATGACGCATTCACTACCTGATCCGAGCTTAGCCGCATTTGATCCTGAAATCGAAAGAACTCTTTCACGTATTAGGCGAGCTCGGCGTCGGTTAGCCTCTGAGGGTGGTGAAGTGGTTATTGCCAATTCACCAGTCTTATCTGAGAGCAAATCTGAAGCGGCATTTGAGGAAGAAACAAGCTCCTCTACTATTGATTCAGTTGATTTACGTGCAAGTAATATGGCAGAGCCTAGGAGGATTACTCTCCAGGAAGCTGGAGCTCCAGACTTTACACTGCAACCGTACAAGCGTGTCACCCAAATCTGGCTACAGATTTTGAACTGAAGACGTCGCTAATCAACTTGATGCCTAAGTTTCATGGCTTACCTGCTCAGAAGCCTATAAAGTACCTCAGGGATTTTCAGACAGCCTGTTCTACTGTTAGACATCATGGTGCATATGAGACTACTATTTTGCTGATCGCCTTCCCATTTTCTCTTGAGGAAAAGGCGAGGGAGTGGTACTACACTCAACCTGAGGCAGTTGTCACCAACTAGGATACGCTCAGAAGAGAGTTCCTAGACAAATACTTCCTGACTGAAGTTACAGATAGATTGAGGAAAGAGATCTCGTGCATTATCCAAGGAGAGTTAGAAACCCTTTTATGAGTACTGGGAATGCTTCAGGAACCTCTTAAATTCATGTCCCCACCACAAGATTGATGAGATGGTGTTGATCAGCTACTTCACACAAGGCATGAAGCCTCAGGACAAGACCACACTAGATGCTGCAAGTAATGACTCTCTGAAGAAGTACAAGACGGCAACAGAAGCATGGCAGCTGATTGCCGATCTAGCTGAGTCCACTCGGAATGCTAGACACAGGAACCACCATCCCAAAAGCTGTTGCAGAAGTCTCCTCTAGCAGTGAGACTACTGCTTTCACACAGGCTGTGTGTGAGATGACCAACCTACTGAAGCAGATACATCTGAATCAACAACAATCTCAACCCTTCTCACCATAACATAGTCAACAACTGGTTTCTCAGAGAGTATGCGGAATATGTACTGATTATAGTCATTACACTGATGAGTGTCCACAGCTCCAACAAGAGGACAACACCTTGGCAGCTACTCACAATTTTTATGATTGCCCAAATCAAGGCTCCTATCAATAAGGCGGCAACTACAACCAAGGTGGGAACTATAACCAAGGTTGGCAAGACAACTCCAACCAGGGCTGGAGAGATAATTCCAACCAGGGCTGGAGAGATAATTCCAACCATGGCTGGAGGGAAAACTATAACAGAGGAGGAAGAGACAACCAGAGAAATCAAAGGTGGAATAACAATAACAATCAGCAGAACTGAAATCAGCAGAACCATTCCTATCAACAACAGAATCAGAACCAGCCTTACAGAGCACCCCACCTAAGGCAGTCCCAAGGACCTCAGCACAACCAACAGCAGATCCCTCGGATCACTTATCCCCCTTCCTCTTCTAACGACGAGGTACTTCGTTCTCTTGCACAAGGACAACAAGACATTCATACTACACTGAACTCTACCATAAATGGTCTGAATGCCACTTTACAAGCTCTCATCTCCAGGATGGATTCATTCTCCGCTCCCAACAACCAGCCTCCAAGCTCCAGTGGAATTCCTTCAAAACCCTTACCCAACCTTAAAGGTGGCATCAATGCCATCACTTTGAGATCCGGAACCACACTGCAAGAGAGGAATCATGAGGAGCCAAGCCCACAAGAACACGCCCCAGTTGAAGACATGGTAGAAATGGAGGATGTTAAAGAGGAAAATGAAGTACAAGACATGGTTGTAGAAGAAGCAGCTCAACCAAGGAATGGATAACCAAAGGAAGCTGAAGCTATAAGAGACGCCATTCCTATCCCATTTCCACACCTTGCAAGGAAGCCTAGAAAGCAGATGAAACTCGATCCCAAAATGGTAGAAATCTTCAAAAAAGTTGAGGTAAATGTTCTCCTTTTTTATGTTATTCAGCAAGTACCTAAATATGCGAAGTTTCTAAAGGATTTGTGCATGCATAAGGATAAGATTAATGAATTAGAAACTATTCCTTTAGGTAGTTCCATATCTGCTTTAATGGGGGATATACCTGAAAAATGTAGTGACCCAGGGCCATGCATGGTTAACTGTACTATTGGGGGTGTAATATTTTCTGATTGCATGTGTGACTTAGGAGCGTGCGTGAGTATTATGCCTTTGTCTATATATGATACTTTGAGGCTCCCTCCCTTAAAAAGGTCGACAGCTCGTTTTGTGTTAACAGATAAAAGCATTATTACAGTGGTTGGAATTGCTGAGGACGTTCTAGCGAGCATTAAGGGGCTCACATTTTCCATTGACTTCTATATCTTGGAGATGCCCCAAAATGACTCAGGAAGACTGTCCTCCATCTTGCTCGAAAGACCATTCCTGAAGACCTCAAAGTTCAAGCTGGATGCATTCTCAGGAACTTATTCTTTTGAGATAGACGGCCGAGCAGTGAGCTTCAACCTGAATGAAGCTATGAAGCATCCTCCGGAAGACCATTCCATCTTCCAGTACGACATCATTGATGAGACCGTAGCTGCAGTTCACTAAGAGGAAGTAGAAGAGATGCACATGGAGCAAGGTCCAAGTGTGGGAAAACCCTCTGAACACAATGGGGACACCTTGCCATCATCACTAGCTCCAGAAGACCCAGTGCCCAGTCAGGAGCAGAAATTAGAGTTGAAGCCCCTTCCACCCCACCTCAAGTATACTTACCTTGAGAATAATCAGAAGCTCCCAGTTATCATTGCAAAGGACCTCACATCCCAATAAGAGGAGCAGTTGCTTACTATGCTGAGAAGACACAAGAAAGTAATTGGGTGGAGCTTGGCGGATATAGTAGGCATAAGCCCTCAAGTTTATGAGTACATGATATTTTTAGAAGAGGGAGCAAGGCCTATCCGTCAACCTCAAAGGCGGCTGAACCCCACCATCTTGGAAGTTGTCAAGAAGGAAGTGACCATATTACTTGAGGCAGATATCATCTACTCCATCTCAGACAGTGAATGGGTCAGCCCAGTACAAGTGGTGCCCAAGAAGTCTGGAGTCACTACCGTGAAGAATGAGCATGGAGAGCTCATAACAACTAGAGTGCAGAATTCCTGGAGGGTGTGCATTGATTACAGGCACCTCAACCAGGCTACTCGTAAAGATCACTACCCCCTGCCATTCATTGATCAAATGCTGGATCACCTGTCAGGTAAATCGTATTACTGCTTTTTAGATGGTTACACAGGCTATTTTCAGATTTATATAGCTCCTGAAGATCAGGAAAAGACTACTTTTACATGTCCCTTTGGAACTTATGCTTACAAGAGAATTCCTTTTGGCTTATGCAATGCACCGGCTACTTTCCAAAGGTGCATGATGAGTCTTTTCTCTGATCTTATTGAGAGCTGCATGGAAGTTTTCATGGATGATTTTAGCGTATACGGTGATTCCTTTAGCCTTTGCTTGGATAGTTTATCTAGAGTAATAGACAGGTGTGTTAGTTTAAACCTTGTTTTGAATTTTGAAAAGTGTCATTTTATGGTTAAACAAGGCATTGTTCTAGGACACGTTATTTCTAACACTGGTATTTCTGTAGATCTAGCTAAGGTAAATGTCATTTCTAGTCTACCTTACCCCTCCTCCGTGAGGGAAGTTCGTTCATTCCTTGGACATGCAGGTTTCTACCGGAGATTTATCAAGGACTTTAGTAAGGTAGCACTGCCTTTATCCAGACTGCTTCAGAAGGATGTTAAATTCGAGCTGAGCGAGGACTGTATGGAAGCGTTTGATAAGCTGAAGATCGCCTTGACTCAAGCTCCAATTGTGAGAGGACCAAACTGGAGCCAGCCCTTTGAGATTATGCGTGATGCCTCCAACCATGCAGTAGGAGCAGCGCTGGCTCAGCGCATAGGTAAGGATCCTTTTGTAATTGCATATGCTTCAAAAACCTTAGATGCTGCTCAGTCTAATTACACTACTACTAAAAAAGAGCTTCTGGCTATTGTTTTTGCTCTGGATAAATTCTGAGCCTATTTACTTGGTACTAAGGTGGTAGTGTACTCAGACCATGCAGCTCTAAAATATTTATTAGCTAAAAAAGAGTCCAAACCAAGGCTAATACATTGGATACTGCTGCTGCAAGAATTTGATTTAGAAATTAAGGATAGGAGTGGGTCTCAGAATTTAGCGGTGGACCACTTGAGTCGCCTTGAGCACATTAAGGATGAATCAACTCCTATCAATGATGCTTTTCCATTTGATAGCTCGCATGCAGTATCTGAAGTAGTTCCTTGGTATGCACCTGTAGCTAATTATCTAGTTAGTCATACCTTCCCTCCCAATTTTACTAAGCATCAGAAGGACAAGCTAAAAAGTGAGTCCAAATATTATATATGGGATGATCCATATTTATGGAGGTATGGTGCTGACTAGATAATTAGAAGGTGTGTGCCTCAATCAGAATTCCAGTCCATTTTAGAGGCCTGCCACTCCTCTGAGAGTGGTGGACATTTTGGCCCTCAAAGAACAGCTAGAAAAATTTTAGATTGTGGATTCTGGTGGCCCACTCTTTTTAAAGATGCTACTGCCTTCTGTAAATCTTGTTCCCGATGCCAGAGGTTTGGCAATATATCCAAGAGGGATGAGATGCCCCAACAAATTATGTTGTTCTGTGAGATTTTTGATATTTGGGGCATTGACTTCATAGGTCCGTTTCCAAACTCTAGCGGTTTCTTATATATATTGTTAGCTGTAGATTATGTTTCTAAATGGATGGAAGCAATTCCTACCCATACTGATGATGCTAACATTGTTGTCTCTTTTGTTAGAAACCATATTATCTGTCGCTTTGGGTCACCACGAGAAATTGTGAGTGATCAAGGCACCTATTTTTGTAACAAGAGATTGACCGCTCTATTGAAGAAGCATGTCGTTATTCATAAGGTAGCTACTACTTACCACCCACAGACTAATGGGCAAGCAGAGGTGTCTAACAGAGAAATAAAGCGTATCCTGAAAAAGATAGTCAAGCCTCATAGGAAGGACTGGAGCACCAGGTTGCAAGATGCGCTTTGGGCATACCGGACAGTATACAAGACACCTATAGGGTTGAGCCCCTTCTGCCTAGTTTATAGAAAGGCGTGTCACCTCCCAGTAGAGGTAGAACATAAAGCATTCTGGGCGGTAAGAGAGATCAACATGGGATTTGAGAAAGCTGGTGCTGAAAGGAAGCTGCAACTGGCAGAACTGGAGACCCTTCGACTGGAAGCATATGACAACTCCAGGCTATACAAAGAGAAGATGAAGGCTGTGCATGACAAGCATATCAAGAGAAGAGAGTTCAGACCTGGAGATCTGGTTTTCCTTTACAACTCCAAGCTGAGACTCATGCCAGGAAAGCTGAGATCCAGATGGGAAGGTCCCTCCAGAGTAGAGAAGGCAGAGCCATACGGAGTCTTTCACCTGATTCATCCTTTAAACTCCAAATTCATCAAGGTTAATGGACATCGCTTAAAGCTATATCATAGTGAGAAGATGAAGAAAAATAAGGAGCTGGAGATCTTACTCTTGGAAGATCCACCAACAGAAGCAGATTGAGCTTGTGGACCGTCCAACTTAAGGACGTAAAAGCAAAGTGCTAGGTGGGAGACAACCCACCTAGTAGTTTTCTTACTTATTTGATTTTTATTAAGTTATTACTAATTTTCTGATCATGCAACTATTTTAGAACAGGAGCAAAAAAAAAAAGGGGCACACGACGCGCAAGCGTTGCTGACGCGTACGCATCATACGTGCGTGTGAGATAAAGTGGAATTGAACAGAGAGTTGCGCGGGAGTGGTGCAGGAAGTGTGCATTGTGAACAAACATGCTCACGTGTACGCGTCCATGACGCGTGCGCGTCATTTGAATTTTTGGCACTCCACGCGTACGCGTCCAGCACGCGCACGCGTGGATGATGAAATTGGCGTAAATGAGTATTTGGGCAGAGAGTTGTGATGGTGTAGGGCTGAAACTTTGCTAGAGGTACAAACTTGATCACGCGTACGCGTCTCTGACGCGTGCGCGTCGTTGTCCCCACATGGCCTTCCACGCGTGCGCGTACGTGACGCTCACGCGTCATATGAGATTTTGGTTCCCAAGCCATGCGAACAGAGAGTTGCGCGTGCGCGCGGCTGCCTTCGCGCGATTCGCACAAACCAGGGCACGCGCACACGTGCCTGACGCTTACATGTGATAATGAAAATCGCGCGCACCATGCGTACGCGTCGCATATGTGATGAGCGGATAATTTATACGCCTTTTGGCATTGTTTTTAGTATGTTTTTAGTAGGATCTAGTTACTTTTAGGGATGTTTTTATTAGTTTTTATCTTAAATTCACATTTCTGGACTTTACTATGAGTTTGTGTGTTTTTCTATGATTTCAGGTATTTTCTGGCTGAAATTGAGGGACTTGAGCAAAAATCAGATTCAGAGGTTGAAGAAGGACTGCTGATGCTGTTGGATTCTGACCTCCCTGCACTCAAAGTGGATTTTCTGGAGCTATAAAACTCAAAATGACGCGCTTACAATTGCGTTGGAAAGTATACATCCAGGGCTTTCCAGCAATATATAATTGTCCATACTTTGTCCGAGTTTAGACGACACAAAAGGGCGTTGAACACCAGTTCTACGCTGCAGTCTAGAGTTAAACGCCAGAAACACGTCATGAACCAGAGTTGAACGCCAAAAACATGTTACAACTTGGCGTTCAACTCCAGAAGAAGTCTCTGCACGTGTAAACTTCAAGCTCAGCCCAAGCACACATCAAGTGGGCCCCGGAAGTGGATTTATGCATCAATTACTTACTTTTGTAAACCCTAGTAGCTAGTTTAGTATAAATAGAACTTTTTACTATTGTATTAGACATCTTATGATTTTTAGTTCAACTTTGGATCATATTGATCACGTATGGGGGCTGGCCATTCGGCCATGCCTGAACCTTTCACTTATGTATTTTTCAACGGTAGAGTTTCTACACTACATAGATTAAGGTGTGGAGCTCTGTTGGTCCTCATGATTTAATGCAAAGTACTACTGTTTTCTATTCAATTCAACTTATTCCACTTCTAAGATATCTATTCGCACCAAAGAACATGATGAATGTGATGATTATGTGACGCTCATCATCATTCTCACTTATGAACGCATGCCTGACAAACACTTACGTTCTACATGCAAACAAGCTAGAATGAGTATCTCTTAGATATCTAATACAGGGGACCGAGTCCGAGTTATTAGTATCTTCGTGGTATAAGTTAGAACCCATGGATGGCCATTCCTGAGATCCGGAAAGTCTAAACCTTGTCCGTGGTATTCCGAGTATGATCTGGGAAGGGATGGCTGTGACGATCTTCAGACTCGCGAGTGCTGGGCGTAGTGACAGACGCAAAAGGATAGTAAATCCTATTCTAGTATGATCGAGAACCTCCAGATGATTAGCCATGCAGTGACAGCGCATTGGACCATTTTCACAAGAGAGGATGGGAAGTAGCCATTGACAACGGTGATGCCCTACAGAAAGCTTGCCATGGAAAGGAGTAGGATTGATTGGATGAAGATAGCAGGAAAGCAGAGGTTCAGAGGAACGAAAGCATCTCTATACGCTTATCTGAAATTCTCACTAATGAATTACATAAGTATTTCTATCTTTATTTTCTATTTATTTATTATTTATTTTCAAAAACTCCATAATCAATTATTATCCGCCTGACTGAGATTTACAAGATGCCCATAGCTTGCTTCATACCAACAATCTCCGTGGGATCGACCCTTACTCACGTAAGGTTTTATTACTTGGACGACCCAGTGCACTTGCTGGTTAGTTGTATCGAAGTTGTGACAAATTATGAATTAAGATTAGAGCACCAAGTTTTTGGAGCCATTATCAGGGATCACAATTTCGTGCACCAAGCTTTTGGCGCCGTTGTCGGGGATTGTTCGAGTTTGGACAACTGACGGTTCATCTTGTTGCTCAGATTAGGTAATTTTATTTTAATTTTAAAGCTTTTTATTTTCGAAAATTTTTCAAAAAAAAAAAATTTTAATTTATGTTCTTCAGAATTTTTAAGAAAGAATTCTAGAGTTTCATGAAGCATGTTGAATCCTGGTTGGCTGTAAAGCCATGTCTAAATTCTTTTGGACTGAGGCTTCCAAACCATCAGCATAGAGGCAAGTTAATTTGATGACTTAGCTGTTAAATGTCTGATTTACATGCTGAAGCTTGGCTGGCCATTAGCCATGTCTAGTGTTTTGGACCGAAGCTTTCACTGAAAGCTTGGCTGGCTAGTAAGCCATGTCTAATTCCTGGACTGGAGCTTTAGACTAACAGTGCAAGATTCTTGGAATTCTCATTAAAAATTTTGGAATCCTTATTTTCCTTTTTCAAATTAATTTTCGAAAAATCCAAAAAAATTATAAAATCATAAAAATAAAAAATATTTTGTGTTTCTTGTTTGAGTCTTGAGTCAATTTCAAGTTTGGTGTCAATTGCATTTTTTCTAAAAATTTATGCATTTTTTGAAAATTCATGCATTCATAATGTTCTTCATGATCTTCAAGTTGTTCTTGGTAAGTCTTCTTGTTTGATCTTTAAATTTTCTTGTTTTTGTGTCTTTTCTTGTTTTTCATATGCATTTTTCGTTTGTTAGAGTCCAAGCATTAAAGAATTCTAAGTTTGGTGTCTTACATATTTTCTTTGCATAAAAAATTTTTCAAAAATATGTTCTTGATGTTCATCATGATCTTCAAAGAGTTCTTGGTGTTCATCTTGACATTCATAGTGTTCTTGCATGCATTCATTGTTAGGATCTAAAAATTCTCATTCATTGAGTCTTTTTCATGTTTTTCTCTTTCTTCATTAAAAATTCAAAAATCAAAAAAATATCTTTCCCTTTTTCACTCATAAATTTTCGAAAATTTGAGTTGACTTTTTCAAAACTTTTTAAAATTTAGTTGTTTCTTATGAGTCAAATCAAATTTTCAATTTAAAAATCTTATTTTTTTCAAAATCTTTTTCAAAAATTATATCTTTTTCATTTTTCTTAATTATTTTCGAAAATTAAAAAAAAATATTTTTCAAAAATATTTTTCTTAATTGTATATCATATTTTTGAAAATATCATCAACAATTAATATTTTTGTTCAAAAATTTCAAGTTTGTTACTTACTTGTTAAGAAAGATTCAAACTTTAAGTTCTAGAATCATATCTTGTGATTTCTTGTGAATCAAGTCATTAATTATGATTTTAAAAATCAAATCTCTTTCAAAACTAATTTTAATCATATCTTTCTATTATATCTTTTCAAAATTCTATCTTTTTCAAAAATTTGATTTTAAAATATCTCTTCTAACTTCTTATTTTCTTATCTTTTAAAAATTGATTTTCAAAATTTATTTCAACTAACTAATTAACTTTTTGTTTGTTTCTTATCTCTTTCAAAACTACCTAACTAACTATCCCTCTCTAATTTTCAAAAATACCTCCCTCTTTTTCAAAAATTCTTTTTAATTAATTTATTGTTTCAATTTTTAATTTTAATTTTAATTTTATCTTAATTTTCGAAAATCATTAACTCTTTTTCAAAAATTATTTTCGAAAACTTCTCTCTCTCATCTTCTTCTATTTATTTATTTATTTACTAACACTTCTCTTCATCTCAAATCACTGCTCCTATCCTCACCCCTGTGTTTGGATTATCCATTCTTCTTCACCTTTATTCCCTTTCTTCTTCTACTAACAACAAGAGAACCTCTATACTGTGGCAAAAAGGATCCCTATTATTATTTTCTGTTCTCTCCTTTTTCATATGAGCAGGAGCAAGGACAAGAACATTCTTGTTGAAGCAGATCCTGAACCTGAAAGGACTCTGAAAAGGAAACTAAAAGAAGCTAAAATACAATAATCCAGAGACAACCTTACAGGAATTTTCGAATAGGAAGAGGAGATGGAAGCCGAAAATAATAATAATGCAAGGAGGATGCTTGGTGACTTTACTACACCAAATTCCAATTTACATGGAAGAAGCATCTCCATCCCTACCATTGGAGCAAACAATTTTGAGCTGAAACCTCAATTAGTTTTTCTGATGCAGCAGAACTGCAAATTTCATGGACTTCCATCTGAAGATCCTTTTTAGTTCTTAACTAGATTTTTGCAGATCTGTGATACTGTTAAGACTAATGGAGTAGATCCTGAAGTCTACAGGCTCATGCTTTTCCCGTTTGCTGTAAGAGACAGAGCTAGCATATTGGCTCAGAATAAAATATTGACTCAGCAAGTCAATATGATTTCTCAGAGTCTGAATGGAATGCAAGCTGCATCCAACAGTACTCAAGAGGCATCTTCTGAAGAAGAAGCTTATGATCCTGAAAACCCTGCAATAGCAGAGGTAAATTACATGGGTGAACTATATGGAAACACATATAATCCCTCATGGAGAAATCACCCAAATCTCTCATGGAAGGATCAAAAGCCTCAACAAGGCTTTAATAATGGTGGAAGAAACAGGTTTAACAATAGCAAGCCTTTTCCATCATCCACTCAGCAACAGACAGAGAACTCTGAACAAAATACCTCTAATTTAGCAAATTTAGTCTCTGATTTATCTAAGGCCACTCTGAGTTTCATGAACGAAACAAGGTCCTCCATTAGAAATTTGGAGGCACAAGTGGGCCAGTTGAGTAAGAAGATCACTGAAACCCCTCCTAGTGCTCTCCCAAGCAATACAGAAGAAAATCCAAAAGGAGAGTGCAAGGCCATTGATATCATCATCATGGCCGAATCCAAGGAGGAAGGGGAGGACGTGAATTCCAAGGAGGAAGACCTCCTCGGACATCCAGTGATCAATAAGGAGTTTTCCTCTGAGGAACCAAAGGAATCTGAGGCTCATCTAGAGACCATAGAGATTCCATTAAACCTCCTTATGCCATTCATGAACTCGAGGAGTATTTTTCTTCTGAAGAGAATGAGGATGTTACTGAAGAGCAAGTTGCCAAGTACCTTGGTGCAATCATGAAGCTGAATGCCAATTTATTTGGTAATAAGACTTGGGGAGATGAACCTCCCCTGTTCACCAATGAACTAAATGCATTGGATCAACTGAGATTGCCTCAGAAGAAACAGGATCCTGGAAAGTTCCTAATACCTTGTACCATAGGCACCATAACCTTTGAGAAGGCTCTATGTGACCTTGGGTCAGGGATAAACCTCATGCCACTCTCTGTAATGGAGAAACTGGGAATCTTTGAGGTACAAGCTGCTAAAATCTCATTAGAGATGGCAGACAATTCCAGAAAATAGGCTTATGAACAAGTAGAGGACATGTTAGTAAAGGTTGAAGACCTTTACATCCCTACTGATTTCATAATCCTAGATACTGGGAAGGATGAGGATGAATCCATCATCCTTGGAAGACCCTTCCTAGCCACAGCAAGGGCTGTGATTGATGTTGACAGAGGTGAACTAGTCCTTCAATTGAATGAGGACTCCCTTGTGTTTAAAACTCAAGGTCATCCTTTTGTAAACATGGAAAAGAGGCACAGTAAGCTTCTCTCAAAACAGAGTCATACAGAGCCCCCACAATCAAACTCTAAGTTTGGTGTTGGGAGGCCACAACCAAACTCTAAGTTTGGTGTTGAACTCCCATATTCAAACTCTAAGTTTAGTGTTGGGAAGTCTCAACAATGCTTTGAACATCTGTGAGGCTCCATGAGAGCCCACTGTCAAGCTATTGACATTAAAGAAGTGCTTGTTGGGAGGCAACCCAATTTTTATTTATCTAATTTTATTTTCATTCTTATTGTTCTTTCATGTTTTATTAGGTTCATGATCATGTGGAGTCACAAAATAAATAGAAAAATTAAAAATAGAATAAAAAACAGCAGATGAAAAATCACACCCTGGAGGAAGGGCTTACTGGCGTTTAAACGCCAGTAAGGAGCATCTGGCTGGCGTTCAACGCCAGAACAGAGCATGGATCTGGCGTTGAACGCCAAAAACAAGCAGCATCCTGGCATTCAGACGCCAGAAATGCACACTGAGAAAAGCTGGCGCTGAACGCCAGAAACAAGCATAGAACTGGCGTTCAACGCCAGAAACATACTGCATCTGGGCATTGAACGCCCAGAACAAGCATCAATTCGGCGTTTAAACGCCAGAATTGCATGCAAAGGCGTTTTACATGCCTAATTGGTGCAGGGATGTAAATCCTTGACACCTCAGGATCTGTGGACACCACAGGATCCCCACATACCTCCACTCACCTTACCTCCTCATAATCCTAGATCTCTCTTCCCCATCACCTCTTCACCACTCACATCCATATCTTCTTCTTCTTCTTCTTCTATTCTTTCTTCTTTTGCTCCAGGGCGAGCAACATTCTAAGTCTGGTGTGGTAAAAGCATAGTTCTTTTTTTATTTTTCCATAACCATTGATGGCACCTAAGGCCAGAGAAACCTCTAGAAAAAGGAAAGGGAAGACAAAAGCTTCCATCAAGGGTCTATAGCTCAGTGGTAGAACATTTGACTGCAAATCAAGAGATCCCTGAGATACCTCAGGGGATACATCTTCCTCCACATAATTATTGGGAGCAACTAAGGATAGGAGCACCAAGAGCACTCCATCATCCTCCATGAAATTAGAGAAGATCAAAGAGCAATGAGGGAAGAGCAACAAAGACAAGGAAGAGACATAGAAGAGCTCAAGGACATCATTGGTTCCTCAAGAAGAAAACACCACCATCACTAAGGTGGACTCATTCCTTGTTCTTACATTCTCTGTTTTTTTTCGTTTTCTTATGTTAAGTGCTTATCTATGTTTGTGTCTTCACTATATGATCATTAGTATTTAAGTGTCTATGCCTTAAAAGTTATGAATGTCCTATTAATCTATCACCTCTCTTAAATGAAAAATGTTTTAATTCAAAAGAACAAGAAGTACATGAGTTTCGAATTTATCCTTGAACTTAGTTTAATTATATTGATGTGGTGACAATACTTTTTGTTTTCTGAATGAATGCTTGAACAGTGCACATGTCTTTTGAAGTTGTTGTTTATGAATGTTAAATATGTTGGCTCTTGAAAGAATGATGACAAGGAGACATGTTATTTGATAATCTGAAAAATCATAAAAATGATTCTTGAAGCAAGAAAAAGTAGTGAATACAAAGCTTGCAGAAAAAAAAAATAGCGAAAAAAAAAGAGAGAAAAAGCAAGCAGAAATAGCTAAAGCTCTTAAAACCAAAAGGCAAGAGCAAAAAGCCAATAACCCTTAAATCCAAA